>NC_056748.1:814372554-814465223 GCF_019279795.1 Protopterus annectens | reverse complement strand
CTCTTACTAACTCTTTGGCTGGTTTTGCGGCATTTTTGATCTCTCTTAAAACCCTACAACTCTCTTTTTGCGCGGTTTTGCGCACTGAGCAGCGTCGCCTAAACAGGTTTAAACTATTCCAGGCTCCACAAAGTATGCTCTTCACTTTTTCCCTTAGAACTGTTCAAACTCTCAAAGTAATCACTCTATTCTATTTCTAAAGCCCTGCACTTGCTCAGCTCTTGGAAGGAAACACTAACTAACTAAAGCACTACACCCTTCTTGACTTCTCATAAGAATTAGGCTCCGGATTGGTCCTTCCTGATCAAGTGAAAAATCATTTCCCTTCCCTAATCTGATCAGTAAAAAACAGTTCCCTATACTAATCTGGTATGTCCAAGGGTCAGTTTTAAGGTTACTCTCCAGTCCAGCTGGTGAATCTGGGAATTTTGAGGCAGTGTTACAATTGCCTTATGTACACAGACAACACTCTCCTCCTTCCAACAAACTCTAATACATGTGAGAGATGCAGTTACACAGCCAAACTGGAGGCAGAGCTCTCTCAACCCAAGACTGGCACAGTCAGTCAGGAGGAAAAGGTAACCACCCACACCACAAATCCAGTCTCACACAGACCTATTGCATCCGCATACCCAACACATAAACACACAAACATACTCGGAGGCTCTAAATAAAAATCTGCCTAAACAGCAAAGACCTCCTAAGCAGATATCCAAGCAACAGCCACCCCTCAACAATACCCACAAACCACATATCTCACAAAATCAGTGTGCCTCGGTCACAGCCCTTAAGGCCAAACAGCACACCAAATACACTTGTTATAGGGGACTCTATTGTCCGGCACACTGACGTTCTGCTCACCAGACTGAACAAGGAGAAGGTCACTGTAAGCTGCCTGTCGGGTGCCAGGATCCGCCACATAATGCAAGTACTCGGGTCACTCCAAAGCAAGTACAAGAATTACTCCGTCATTGTCCATGCTGGTGTGAATGAACTGAGACGTACCTCCCTTGACTACATGAAAAGAGACATAGAGAGGAGCTCTCTGACCATGTAGCCCAGGCTGGTATGACCCTGACCTTGAGCAGCATCTTGCCCTCACCAAGAATTATGCCACAGTATAAAGACAAAATGATCAGTTTCAACAATTGGCTAAAGTATTGGTGTCATTCAGAGGGGATCCAGTGTCTGTCAGCTTGGGGCATGCTCGACAAGCCCCATTGCTTCGCTGGGGACGGCTTGCTCCTGTCACCCTTAGGCTTTCGTATACTGGCCAAGGCTCTTGCCACCCCCATAGTGCCTTTTTTAGGCAAGGCTCAAAGGACAAACCCACCTCCATAGACAACCCAAGGATAAAAAAACTAAAGGTAATGCTACTCAGTGCCAGAAGTCTAAACGTCAAGATGCACGCACTCGAGACTCTCCTCAGTACGGAGAAAATCGATGTCTGTGCAGTAACAGAAACCTGGTTCAAGGCTCCTGAGAGCACCCCAGCACTACCAGGTTATAACTCATACCATGCATTTCGGCCCTAAAACTCGGACCGAAGCACAAAAGGAGGGGGAGTAACTATATTCATCAAAGATACCTACACCTCCAGGTTAGTGTCACTGCACGAAGCATCGGAAACCATCCATGTGCAACTAACAGCGGGCAAAATTGCCTTTCAGTTTGTAGTCTGCTACAGAACATCCTCCCTATTACAGGAACCCCACTTGGCATTCCTGAGAACACTGGAGAATATGAAGGTCTCTCCAAACACTATGTTATTGGGTGACTTCAACTACCCAAATATTGACTGGGAAAACTACTCAAGTCCAAACACCCTCACCGAACGGTTCCTTGTATTTAGAAACTCTAACGCAATGGAACAACTGGTCACCACTCCCACAAGAGGGAACAACATATTGGACCTGGTCATCACCAACATGGGGACTCTATGTTCCACACCAGAGGTAAACCCCTCATTGGTAAGATCAGACCATAAACACATTTCCCTGGACATCCATATCCCGTCCTCACCCCCAGCCAAGGAAATCACACTAAAGAATTTCTCAAAAGCCAACTTTGCACTTCTCAAGACTGAGGTGGAATCCTTCAAAGCCCCTGGGCCAGAGGATAATAGCCCAATCCGCAGAATCCTTTACAAATGCATTCTATGAGCACCTGCAGGAATGCATGGATCGTGCTATCCCATATAAAACCAAGACTCACTCCTCCAAAATCAGGAGACCGGTCTGGCGGGCCCCGGTCATAAATAAGCTATACAACACAAGGAGGAAGCTACTACATGACAGAGCAAAATCCCAAAAAGGGAAGGCATCTCTGATCAGTATTAGCAAGAAACTTCGATCCCTCATAAAATCATCAAAGGCCAGTTTCAAAAGAAAAATTGCCCTAGACACTAAAGATAATCACAAGGCCTTCTTTAGTTATGTCAGGAACATGGGCGGAAAGTCCCAGATATGCTCTGAATTGTTGCGTAACGGTACAAAATATACCGAACCTACAGACATAGCCAACATCCTGGCAGACAGTTTTAGTGCAAACCCCCCCCCCCCCCTTTCCCCCCAAAGGAGCAAATGCCTATCCCAACTGAATGTAATCTCCCTGACATCACAGATGCACAGGTGAAAGCTGCCCTCTCCAAAGCAAAAAACACAGCATCTATGGGACCGGACGGTGTCCCAGGCTGTGTCTTACACGAGCTCCAAGAAGAACTGAACCCTCACATTGTCACTGTTCAAACTTAGCCTTACTAGAGGATATGTACCCAAAGAATGGCATGCAGCTACAGTGGTCCCACTCCACAAAGGTGGTGCCACAACGGACCCCGGAAACTATTGCCCTGTAAGCCTAACTAGTCTTGTCTGTAAAGCTATGGAGCATATTATCATGGAACTCATAAACATACATTGGGAGCCTCCAGACACTGGACCCTACCCAATTCGGCTTTAAGGGCAGATCTTGCCTCTTAAACCTAGTTGATTTCTTTGAAACAGTTACCAAAGCCATAGATGAGGGCAAGGTAGTCCACACAGCCTTACGTGGACCTCGCAAAAGCCTTCGACACATTACCCCACTTGGGCATCATAAATAAGCTTACCAGCTTAAATATCAACCCCTATATCACAAGATGGGTTGCAAACTGGCTCAGAGATAGAACCCACATGGTCAGAATCGCAGGTGCCATGTCCGAATCCAAACCAGTTACAAGTGGCATCCCACATTGCTCAGTTCTGGGACCTCTCTTGCTCGGTATATACTTCTCTGAGGTTCAGGCTTACACAGGGGGATTATGGCTGACAAAGTTCGCAGATGACTGCAAACTGGGGGCCATAATCGAATTTCCAGCTGACACAAGCATCCTCCAATAGGGTCTCACAGACACTGATGCTTGGTGCCAGAGCCACGGCCTCAAGCTAAATGCTAAAAAATGTATAGTCATCCCCTTTGGGAAAAACAAGGTGCCCACAAATTACCACATAGGTGTAATCCATTTAGTACAGAAGAAGTAATTAGAGATTTGGGGACCAACGTAGATCGTAATCTCTCCTTTGATAATCACGTTGCCAAAGTGGTTAGAAAGACGTTCTATATAGCCCACCTTATCACGAAAGGGGTCACATCTATATCGAGAGGTCATTGTGTCCCTCTACTCGTCGCTCATCATGCCCATAATTTAATACAATGCCCCTTTTGGGATTTACCTTACCCGACACCTGCAGCAACTGGAGAGACCCCAAAAGTACTTCACCAAGAGGATCATGGGCTACAAACAGATGCCCTATGCAGCTCGACTAAAGATACTCAAGCTCTACTCAGTTGCTTACCGCCTACTCAGAGGCGATCTATGCCTGACGTACAAAGCCATGTCAAACCCAGAATTAATGGACATGCTCCACCTCAAAAAATCCAAGTCCCTTAGAGCTGCACGCTCCAGGGACCTAAACCTCAGCACAAAAATAAATAGGACATGCTGGAGGGACAGATTCATTTCCCAGAGGCTCCCCTCACTCTGGAATAGAATCCCAATTCATGTTAGACATAGCCCCTTGCTGACCCTCTTCAAGCGCAATCTGGACGTGTGGATGGGAAATCGCAAATTAAGCCCTGGGATCTCTTCTGTGTCCCTGCTAGACAGAGGCACAGTAAACTAATCTTAAAAGGCTACCTTCTGTGACCTACTTTAGAGGCACAGTAGGCTAATCTTATAGGGAGGCGGAAGCCAAATACACTCTGGCTAGGCATATAAATTCCCGAGGGCAGATAGCTTAGTTATCTACCTATGAACCTATGATATTTACATCTTATGGGATGGTAGTGTGACCATCCTGAATAACTTTTTGGATTATTTAAACCAAAGTCGTGACTTCCTTAAATTTACTTCATCAAATAGTAATGTTGGGTTAGCTTATTTAGAGACGTATATTTCTAATGGGGAAAATAGTTTCAAATCCCGAATATATAGAAAAAATAAATTTTGTAACTGATACTTAGAATACACAAGCAATCACCCTAGGAAATTATTAACCAATATTTACAAAGGACAGTGTATAAGGGCAATAAGAATGACTTCTCGGTATACTGAGATGGTAGAAGTAGATTTTATCACTACATTATTTATAGAAAGAGGTTACAACATGAACATTGATGAAGAAAGTGAGTATGTATGTTAACGAATGGGGACATAAATATGTCCCGTTATTAGGTTATAATTACAAATATAGGAGTAATTTAGTAAATGAATGGGGTGATTCTAATAATTTAGGTACGATAACCAAATTTAACAAAGCCTGTGTATTAGAGTACGGACCATATTCCAACAAAATAAATAATATTTTGATCGAGAATTGGAATATTATATTAGCTGATCAAGACATTTGGAATATTTTGGGACCTAAACCTTTACTTGTTAATAAAATGGGATGTAATATTAAGAAGTATCTAGATAGAAGGTCAATATGCAGAGGTGTAGATACAGACAAGAAGTACACTAGGAAATGTGTGAGTTGTAGTCAGTGTCAAGTAATAAATGAAGTAGTAGTAATTATTTTGGACAATGTCAATAGGACTAAAATTAGGTTTCAACAAGGCAATTGTAATTCTAAATATATTATATATTTAGCTAAATGTATAACATGCCCAGGATATTATATAGGGAAGACTGAAAGAAACTTTAGTAAACGCAGCTACGCACATTTGTATAGTATTAGGAGGAAGGATGCAAATAACGTCCTATATAGGCATGTAGAAAAGTATGGTGAAAGACATAATTTTAAGTTTGCCATTTTGGAAAATATTCGGTTTGATCCCAGAGGGGGCAACACTAAGGCAGTTTTGTCTTATAAAGAATTATGGTGGCAGTTAACTGATGCCTCCACACCACCAGGGCTCAATGATTATTTAACTATTAAACCACTTTTGGTTATAACATAGGCATTGTCTGTTCCAATTACATTAATAGCATCTTAGTGAGGCCAACGGACAGATGCCATACACACTATTTTTTATTTATGTATTATTTGTTATATAGAGATCAACTCTCAATTAAAACGGTTAAAAGATGACTGTTATGGTATATAGATGTGATCATTTTATTCATAATAGTATTTATTACTAAAGCGTTAAAAGTTTTTTTTAAAAATTTATAAATTTACATGCACTCCATGGTTTGTATTTTAGTATTATGTAGATGATTATATTATGATTGTATCATAAGGATGTTAGAAAACAAACGTGTATAGGATGTATGACTATATGTATGTAATGTTGAGGGTATATTCACTTTAAAATTTATTTAGTATTGGCACCTAAATATGGTATTTAAACTGTAGCAACTGGTTTTAGAGATGTTCTGATGAAGCCCGTATTACAGCGGGTGAAAGCGCTTAACAATTCTTGCTATTAAAGCAAAGTTTTTAAGTCAAATGAGTGGTTATCGTACATTTGTACAACAGCAGTACAATTTAACCATCAGTTGTTTGTGTAGTACAGGTGATTTTTGGTGTCACAAGAGCCCTGTGGATTTAGCGTTCTTTTACTTTTGGGTTTGCTGTTAAGAGTTATATATATATATATATATATATATATATATATATATATATATATATATATATACATATACACACACACACACACATTGTGTGTGTGTGTGTGTGTATTTATATATATATATATATATATATATATATATATATATACACACACACACACATTGTGTGTATGTATGCATGTATATATCTATATTTATATATATGTGTGTGTGTATATATATATGTGTATATATATATATATATATATATATGTGTGTGTGTGTATATATGGATATATGCATGCTTGCACATGTTTATGTATACAAAGGGAATAGTTTCAGGTATTAGTGTGATCTTGTGGTAGGGAAGAATGTTCTTAGGCAGCAGCTGTGATAAATCAGACAGATGCATCTGTGGAGGAACGTGTAGAGTTTCTAGAATGGTTTAGAAGGGCTCAACAAATGATCAGAAGAGTAACCGCTGAGCTTCAGTGCAAACAGATTCAGTGCTTCAGTTAGACTTAACAGCCCTGATGCAAATTTTCAGCTGGGCAGTGAGACTGATTGGAAAAGAGTAGGAAAAGAATTCTGGGGTGTTGATCATGCTGGATTGGACCAGCAGTAGCAGTGTGAGAGGGAAGTAGCAGCAAGTAGTAGAATTTTGGGGTGTTTCACAGGAGAGCTAGTTTCTAGAAGCAAAGCATTAATGCTTCTAGACTTTAAGGCTTTCTTCAGACTAGAATGCGAGTACTACTTACAGTTCTGGAGGCCATACAAGGAAAAGGATGTCAATCTACTGCAGGGAAACCAGAGTAAAACTACTGGAAGGATTTGTTGGTTGGAGGGAAAGAAATATGAATGGAAGATAGAGGACCTGCAGCACTTCACATTTGACCCGAAGGGGTGGTGGTGTGTGATATTGGTGCACAGAATCATTTCTAAACTACATGAAGATGATCATTTTGATCATCCAAGTACTGAGGGGAAGGGAACGGCACACTGAAAAGGTTAAGGGGACTAACTACTCCCTATCTCTCTGAAAGTACTCTTTCAAAGTTAAAGTTGTTAACTGATGGAATGGGTTACCAGAATGGTTATTGGGGAAGAAATGCACAAAGGCATTCAAGGGGGCATGCAATAGGTGGAAAAATGATAGAGAGGAGGTAGAATGTTATGGGTATTTAAAAGGGCAGATCAGATAGGCTTATTTTCTTTTGCTGTTAAGCAGATTGAATGTAGGCGATAAGATAGTGGATTTGCTGTTACAAGACCTAGAAAGGCTTTAGTTGTGCAGAAGAATCGTAGGCATTAAAGGATTGCCTTTTGTGTCACTGTTGCAATATTCTTAAACTTGGGGATCTCCTGCCAGCGATAGCTCAACATCTGGCCAGTAGACTAAAGCATTTGGATGTTGCATGCCCCGTACTTCACACGTATACTCCCTGCACAGAACGTAGGGCATAAAGGTGACGCAGTTGCCCAAAAGTACTTTGCTGCCGGTCCAAACGCCATTATTGCTCATCGGTCTGAATACCTTTTCCTGAGTTGAATACCTAGTTGTCAGGTAAGTGCACCCTTTTTTTTTTTTTTTTTTTTTTTTTTTAACTGTTGGTCTTGTTTTCCTTTGGTTACCTGGAGTCCATGTCATCCAAGAAAGGGGAATGTCAGTGTGGGAGGCAGATTCCCTCAAGGATTGTCACAAACAGTCTGTCTCTTGTTTGGGTCCTTCCTACTACCATACCTGCTGTAGTATATGAATGGCGTTTGTGCTGAAAACTGGTTGGCTTCTCTCCCGAGAACCAGAGGCTTAAATAGTTAGCCCAGGATAGTATGGCAGAATCAGTTAACCCTGGGAACTTACATTAAGAATGAATGACAAAATCTCAGCCGGATTCTTTAGCTGTCCAGCTTCCACTGGACATCTCTCTAGAAGGAGGTGATGGCTCTATAGGCTGTCCATTGTTGACTTCAAATTCCTCTGCTACAATCCATCAGAGGCTGGCATGAATCCTTTTTTCATGTTCTTTGAGGCTTTGCAGGTGTCCGCTTGGGATGTTGAGTGGAAACCATGGTTGGTTATTTCTGAGGGCCCTTGAGGGATTCCACAGATTCTGGTCAGGGAAGAGGTCCCAGGTACTGCTGTTGAATCCCGTTAGGGCTGACGTCTCTACCAAGAAAACTAGACATTATTTTGTACATGCCAAGGACTTTCAAAAGGAATGACAGGAGTTTATTCAGGGCATGTTCAGTATCTTAATGGCCCTGAAACTTATCCAAGGGGATTCTGTAATTACCCCCCCCCCCCGATTTCAGTTCCTTCCAAATGGCCTAGAGAACCTGATTCCTTGGATGAGGATTCAGAGTCTAATGAAAGGTCCTTGTCTTACTCTTCCCAGATGCCTTTTTCTTTGGCTTATGGCTGTGACGGGGAGTCCATTAGACATTTTGAAAAATCTTTTGGCGACACAGTAGCCAGAATGATGGAATACTATTAAGTGGGATTCTTCTTGGGTGTCTGCTGTCCAGAAGAGACATGAGTTGCTTCAGATGGACACTGCTAAACCTTCAGCAGTACCTTCTATGTTGACTGCTTTGTTAGACACCTTAGAGCTGCCTCTTAAAACTCCTGATTCTCATCCCCCTGCTCCAGAGAAACCCGACAGGTTCTAGAAGGTTCCTGAGCATTGTCAGTTTTTATTTGTGTCCTCCTGATCCTGCTGTGGTTTCAGTCTCCTCTGACAAACCTTCTAAGCTTTTGCCCTCTACCAAGCTTCTACCTTCGAATAAGGATAGTAGGGTCATGGAGAGAATTGGCAAGATGGCCTATACTGTTTCCACTTTGGCCTTTAAGGCCATTTACCAGACCCCCATGACCAGATATGCTCTGGCCTTGATTGACAAAGTTTGTTAGGTTATTGCTGACATTCCTGATTCTGAAGCAAAGTCTCTTCTATTTATTTTGGGATCTATCTGTCAGGTGGCTCGCCACTCTGTCAAGTGCAACTATGATGCTGCTGATGCCTCTTCTAGAGCGGTTACCTTTGGGTCTATAATGAGGCTTTATTCTTGCCTTTGCCTTCAGTCATTACCTAAAGGAATTAAGACCATGTTGCTGGATGCTCCTTTGGATAGTAAAAATCTCTAATCTTTTTGGGGCTGCTGCTGCTAATATGCAAAAGTCTCCAAGACAAAGGTAAAGTTTTACAGGGCCGTTAAACATACTTTTTGTCTCCTATCCCCAAGTTCCAGGGGAACTACCCTACTAGGTCTGTGTTTGTTCACAGGCACCCTCTTCAGGCCACTAAAGGCAGGAAGGGTGGTAGACATACTCCTCCTGCTAAGTCTTCTCAGGCTGCTGCGGCTGAGAAGTCTCCTTTATCTGACAAGCCTGCTTCTCTGACACTCCCCAACACCTCAGCCCAGGCTCCCTTGTTCCTTCGGGTCTCCGTCTGTCTGCTAAACTGGCAGCTCATCACGTCAGGTTCTGTCCATCATCCATCAGGGTTACTTCATGTTATGGAAGTTCCTCCCTTCTTTCTCAGGGATTCCTCAACCTCCTAGACAGCAGCGTCCTCTTTTCCCAAAGGCTCTTGAGTCCTGAGTGGACCAGAGAACTGTTCAGTTTGTTCCTCTTTTCCAAGTAGGTAAAGGATTTTACTAGAGCGTTTCTAGTTCCTCGAAAGGAGGGCTCTTGGAGGCTTAATTCTGTATCTCTCTTTACTCAACACCTTTCTCAAGGTTCTTTCTTTTTGGAGTCTTTTTTGTTCAAACCCTGTTTCCTCTGTTGCTGCCCCAGGCTTTTCTGGTGTTCTTGTACCCGAAGGATGCTTACCTTCATATTCCTATTTATTTAATTTTATTTTTATTTTACATTTGTTGACCAGGATAGTCCGACTGGATACATGTCCATTTTCAGCGGAGGCCCGGGTATTAAAGTTCCAAGGTAGTCAGTCAAAATTATAACAATGAATAAATAATTGCAGGTAAGTTATTTACAGAGGATACATGAAAAAACATTAGATAGAACAAGTTCACAAGTATAGCTATCCCCGGTTTACATCAGGGGAATACACTGACAGTAGGCAGCCAGTAATATATACATTTATGAGGAGGGTTATCCAGGTTTGTTACAGTGGCAAAGCCAGTTTAATGCCAGATGTTGTCTGAGTTTGGTTTTAAATTGGCAAAGGGAGGAGAGCGAAGTAATGTTGGCTGGAAGGAGATTCCAAACTCTACCTGCAGAATTTGCAAAGAGGACATCTCCAACTGTATTGTTAGTTTTGATTATCTGAATTAGTAATTTGTTTGAGGATATAAGCAGTCTCTGATTGTTATGGGGGGGGGGTGATAATATTCCTTAAGGATTGTGTATTATCTGAATTATAGAGAATTTTTTTTTGCTGTAGACAGAATGTTGTATTGGATTAGACTGGGAAGTTCTAGCCACCCAAGCTGTTTGAGGTTAATGCAGTGGTGTGTTCTAAATGGCAGGCCAGTGGCAAACCTGGCAATGTGATTGTAACAGGATGACAGTCTATTTAGGACCGACTTGTTTATATTAGAGAAAAGGGGGGGGAGGCATATAGAAGTGTTGGAATTAAGGTGGGTGCGGGCTATGGAAATCTTGGCTGGAGGGGTTAGGAAGGCTTTTATTCTATACAATGATCCTAGCTTTTTATTGATGATTTTAATTAATTGATTGACATGCAAGTCAAATTTTATGTTATTATCAATAATGACTCCTAGAAGTTTTGTAGAGGGGTCGGAGGAGATAACAGCGCCATCTTTTGCATTATTTATTTATTTATTTCCAGTTTGATTACCGGGGAAGTCCACTGGGCCCTGAGGACCCCCCGGAGAGAAAAGCTCGAAATGTACAAATACAAAATATATAAAATATGAATGATACATTGAGGTGACCAGTTTGTACAATAGGAACATTCATTATTACAACAAAGTCAACTACAACTTCACTAAGGTTATACAATTATAAGCTGCTCTTATAGGGTAATTTAAGACGATGCATTATTTGAGCACATAAGCACATTCTTAGAAGGTTATACATTTGTAAAGGTATTCTTATAGAGTAGTTTGACAAAATGCATTATATAAGCACATAGAGAAGAGAGTTAAGAAATCTATTTACAATATTTACATGAAGGGGTATGAGGATAAGTCGTTGGGACATTTTGAGTGCAAATGTAGCACTCCATGTGGTATGAATATGTTCTTGGATAGTTTTTAGTTGGGGTGGACTAAAGGACTGCCTCACCTTTTTACACTCTAGGTAGGATATTGATGAGTTTTTGAATAGTTTTAGGTAGGGTGAAAGCAGGAGCATTTCCACTTAGTGGACAGATGTTTCAAAAGCTGAGTTTTGAAATTTTCAGTGTTTGATATTGTTCTTAGAGAGGAAGGGAGAGAGTTCCAAGCCTTACCGATAGTGAAAGAGAGGAGAAGTTGGCCAGCAGGACTTTTAGGTTTGTAGATAACAATCAGATTTTGATGTTCAGATCTGAGAGATCTCTTAGGGGTGTAGGAAGGAAGTATATTAGCTAGAGCAGGACAGTTAGATGGCTGAAATATAAGTTTGTGTGCTGTTGTGAGCTGCAGATAGGTTAGGTAGCTTGGTAGTTCTAGCCAATTTAGGGATTGAAGGGAAAGACAATGATGGGTGGAGTTTTTACAGTTGGAGGCAAATTTAGAGATTTTGTTATAGCAGCTTTCTAGTTTGGAGGTGAAAGAGTATGACAAGTTGGTTAAGAGAGGGGCTGCTTAAAGTAAAGAGGGCAAAAGGTAGGTAGTGGCCAGAGTGTGCCTGGTG
Source organism: Protopterus annectens (assembly GCF_019279795.1). Classification (NCBI taxonomy): domain Eukaryota; kingdom Metazoa; phylum Chordata; order Ceratodontiformes; family Protopteridae; genus Protopterus; species Protopterus annectens. The sequence continues at coordinate 814,453,365 of NC_056748.1, read as the reverse complement.
GTGAGAGAGAGAAAGCGATTATTCCTGTATAGCATGCTAGTTTTTGATGTTTTTTTAAATATTTTGTTGAATGTGTATGTCGAACTTTAGGAATTCGTCAACTGTAACACCGAGGAGTTTTGCAGAGAGAACAACTTCAATAGTGGATTTAGAGTTGCTAAGGACTTTGAAAGTGTCTTTATCGAAGGAGTAAGATTTTCTAGGGGAGAAGAGGAGAATTTGGGATTTGTTAGCATTAAGGGAGAGGTGGTTTTTGTGCATCCAGTTTTCAGTGGTTGAGAAGGCAGCTTGGGTTTTGAGAAGCAGTTCAGAGATGTTGAAGGTAAACGCAGTAGACCTTTGAGTAGGTGAGAAAAACAGCATTTTGTTTTTTTTGGGGGGATTTAATGACAGGTGATGTTCTGAGAGTCAGTTTTCTATGGTATTAAAGGTGGACTGGGTAGCAGACATCAATTCTGACGGTGATGTAGCAGAACAGATCAGGGTGGAGTCATCAGCATATTGGATACAGCTGACATTTGGGATGATGATGTGTAGCTCGTTAATAAAGATGAAAAATGGTTGGGGCCCTAATATTGAACCTTGTGGCACTCCAAGGGTGTTTGGTAGAAGGTTAGAGAGCTCGTCTTTCCAGCAAACTGCCTGTTGCCTCCCATTGAGGTAGGATTTAAACCATAGAAGAGCTTTGGAATCTAGGTGGAAGGTTTTCAGGGTGTATAACAAAAGTTGGTGATCTACCATATCGAATGCCTTTGAGAGATCCAAGAAGAGGGCAGAAGAGATGTAGTTGTTATGGTTATTTATGGTTTTGGTGAAAGCCAGGAGGGTCATGGTTGTGCTGTGATGTGGTCGGAACCCATGTTTGGTATCGGCCATGAGATGATTTTGGATTAGGTGGTACATGAGTTGTTTGTGTATGCATTTTTCCATTATTTTTGCCAGTGGGGAAAGTATAGCAATTGGTCTATAATTAGAGAAATCCGTGGAGGATCCTTTATGTAATGGGATAACATAAGCTGTTTTCCATAAGGTTGGAATTTTTGCCTCTGTTATGGTCCGATTAATTGGAATCGATATAGGATAGGCAATGGCATCAGCCATTTTTGGAGGTACTCGCCGGGGAGTTGGTCAGTGACGAGTGTGGTGGGTTTTAATTTTTTGAGGAGAGAGCGTATGAGTGATGTGGGCACTGGTTGGAGGCTAAATGAGGGTTGGTTTAGAGGGGTGGGATTATCAGGGCCAGGGGAGCTAGGAGGTAATTGGCTAGCTAGGGTTTTAATTGTTTCAGTAAAGAAACAGTTAAAGCAGTCTGAGACATCCTGAGGAGATTTGTCAATGGTAGCAGCGGGGATGGGGGTGGATTTTCCATCGTGAAGTAGATTGTTCAGGCCTGCCCAGAACTTCTGAGGATTGTTCTGGTTAACTGTCTGTAAATTATGGTAGTATTGTTTTTTGTCTGCTGGAGTGGATTTTTTAGTTTAATTCCTAGCTTGCCTGTATTTAACATGATCATGGGTGTCTTTAGTGGAGCGCCATAGGGCCCATAATTTGTTTTCGCTATTGATTTTCTGCCTGGTCTTTTTAGTAAGCCGTGGTGCAGTTTTAGCTTTTGTTCACTTTGAGCGGGCAGGAGCATGCAGATCAAGGATGTCTAGAAATTTCTTGTTAAAATATGCAACTGCCTCTTCCGGGGGGAAGTGTTTTAGCATGGACCAGTTAATGTTGGAATTTGGCAGTGTGAAATTCTTTGTTTTGGACTTTTCTGATTATGGGGAGTTGTGGGATAATGGCTTTTTGCTTAATGACATAAGTGAGGAGGTGGTCATTTAGGTCACCAGGAAGGGTACCCACAGTGTACAGTTGGGGGTTGCTATTTACAAGAGCCCAGTCGAGTATTGTTTCTTTTTGGTTGGGATTACCTAGCCTATTCAACTGCTTTTCAGGAAGTTTTTACTTTTCAATGTTTCTTCCTTTCATTTTCAGTTGTTTGCTTTGCCCTTTGACCTTTCTCCCACCCCAAGGGTATTCACAAAATGCTTAGTTCTTGTGATTGCCTTTTGCAGGATCCAAGACATTCAGATTTTTCCTTATTTAGATGACCTGTTGTTTCAGGCACCTTCTCCCAGTTACCTGTTACAGACTCTGGAGTTCACCTTGTCTCTTCTTCAAAGTCTGGGTGTTCACAATCAACTTCCAAAAGTCTGTCATTACTCCCTGTTAGGATCATGTGTATCTGGGCTGCAGGATTCAGACAGTGCAAATGTTGGTCTCTCTTCCACCTCCAAAAGTTTTGTCCTTAACGTTCTTTCAATCTCTTCCTCCTCTGCTTGCCATTCCAGCCAGAGAGTTTCTTCGGTCCCTAGGATTCATGGTCTCTACTGTTTCAATGCTGTCTCTTGCCAGACTTGCATATACAGAAGATTCAGTGGTACCTCAAGTTAGTTTGGTTTCAGCATTGCCACCCTCTGGATTTCAGAGTGATTCTCCTCCTTTATCTCGAGTGGGAATTTGAATGGTGGACTCTGCAACTTAGACTCAACCCAGACCTGCCCTTTCACCCTCTCGTTCCTTCTCAAGACTTGTTCACTGATGCCTCAGACATGGGGTGGGGGGCTTCCTATTGTTACCTGAAAGTTTAAGGTCTCTGCCCCCCCATCAGAAGTCATACCATGAAAACGTCAGAGATGAGAGATCTGATTCCGGCTATTAAGCTTTTTCACCCCATGCTCTCTCCAGGCCCCTCTGAAGGTTTACATGGGACAGCACCACAGTGATGCTGTATGTCAACAAGCAAGGGCCACAAAGTCTTATCTTCTTTGCAGGCTGGGTCTTCATGCCTAAGATCTGGCTATCAGTTATCAGCTAACTCTTCAGGCTGTGTATATTCCTTCAGAACACAATCTAGTGGCAGTCTCTGAGCAGTTCCAAAACACGGATTCCCGAAATGGATGTTTTTCAGGACGTAGTCTATCAGTGTGGTATTCCTCGGGTAGCTCATTTGCCACCACTCTAAACAGGCAGCTCTCTCTTTTCTGTTTCAGAGTGTCATACCATCTGGCGTGGTGGATGGATGCCCTTTATTTCCCATGGAAGGGGATGTTTCTCTGTGTCTTCCCTCCCCTTCTACTTCCAAGAGTCTTGCAGAAGATTCAGCTGGACTTCCCAAATATCTTGCTAGTGACTCACTTTTGGACAAGACAGCACTGGTTCAACCTCTTAATGCATTTCACCTGGGGCAGTCACCAGAATTTACCTCACTGGTTGGACCTCCTCACACAGGACCAGGGGTTACTCATCCATCCTCACTTGTCCAGTCTTCAACTGCCACTGTGGGTGACAGGATGTTAATCCCTGTTAGGCACCTCTTTTCTGAGGACGTGCTCAGCATTTTACAGGAGGTAAGAAAACCTGCAAACCAGAAAGTCTTGTGTCCAAATGAAAAAGATGTTCAGTCTTATGCCATGCTCATAGTCAGGACCCTTTTTTAAAGGATGTCCCTGTGTTCCTCTCATGTTTGTGTGAGTTGCTCCAGTCTGGCTTGACTGATTATTCTGTAAAGGCTCATTTGTCAGCTAATTCTACCTGTCTGCTCTTGAATCTTACTTTGGCTTCTCATTTTGAAGTCAAATAGTTTCTTAAAGGCATCCTGCATCTTAGCCACCCCCCCCCCCCCCCCAAGGAAGCCTATTCCTCCTTTTTGGGACCTTAATTTTGTTTTGGAAAAATTGAACCAGGCTCCTTTTGAGCCTGCAGTTTTGGCTTCTCTGCAGCACTGCACCTGGAAAACCTGTTTTGATGCTTGCTCTTACATCTGCACGGAAGGTTTCTGAGCTTATGCCCTGATGGCCATTCTTCCTTTCTTGTTTTTTCAGAGAGACTGGGTGTCTCTTCGCACTAATCCTTTTTATGTCCAGAGTTGTTAATGAGTTGTCCTTAAATCTAGGAGTTCAACTCCCTTCCTTTTTTCCTTCTCCACAGTCTGCAAGTGAGAGGGTCCTGCATACCTTGGATTTGCACAGGCACTTCAGCTATTTGGATAAAACTAAGACCATTCATACATTTTACCAGCTTTTTATTTCTTTTTATTCCAGGACTTTGGGTTTAGCTGTTTCAAAGCAAACCGTCTCCTCTTGGATTTCTATGGCCATTTCCTGTAGTTATTGTTTTTATGGCATGTGTTTGTCTGCAGTTAGAGCGCATTTCTCTAGGGCTGTTATTGCTTCTGGTGCTTTCTTCAAGGGATTGGACATCAATTCCACCCTTGAAGCTGCTGCTTGGCCCTCAGTACATACCTTTACTAAACATTATACATTGGGTATGGGTTCCAGAGCAGGTTTTGCTAGGGCTATCCTGCATGGGTTTGTTGAGGGCTCTTCCAAGCCTTTCACATCACACACTTTCCTTGAGTTTTTGTACTCTCCATAAAGTTGAGTACTGCAGCAGTGCTATACAAGGACGTAGTACAGTTGTGTAAAGTTTTAACCATAACAGTAGATGTCCTTCTCTTCACTTTTGTAGTACTCAGTCCCTCTCTCTTCCCCCTTTTTCTTTTGGGTTTTGATTGTTACCCTCCTAGCTCCTTTTTCCTTCTGTATTTTCTCTACTTGGATGTGCATAGCTTCCTTTTTGCCCTATGGAGATTTCTCTACTGGGGCAATTCAGTTGTGGGTAAATACATCTGTACATCACCTTTATGCTTAGTATCTTGTGTGGGGAGCATGTGTGTGTTGTATGGCGCATACAGGAGTCAAAGGCTTTGGTATACTGGTCAGACATTGGGCTATCCTTAGTAGGAGATCCCCAAGTTTAAGAATACTGCAACAGTGAATAAGAGTACATCTACTGTTATGGTAAGATTTTACACTACTATAGTTTGTTATATATGTACTAATATAAATGAAATGTAGATTTTTGTTTCAGGGACTGAATTATCTTTGTAACCATATATCCAGTTCAACACAATTCAAAAAAAAAAAAAAAAAAACAAATTCAAACCAGAAACAAACGTTACAAGAAAAAAAAATGCAAACCAAACACAAGAAGTGTAAATCTTTTGAGTAGCTGTATGTCATTAAAAATAGCCATTGTTGTCTTATTTTTCATATAAATCATATTAGGTTAGTATTAAATGCTTATGAAAGCAATGACTTTAGGATCACCTCTGTTAACTCGTGTACATAGACATGTATGTCCCCAAAGACAGGAAATATTACTATGTTCCATATCAGATGGCAAACTTTACATACAATCATCCTTTAATAATGGCCTTATCTGATGTACATGGCCCATGTAATTAAACCAGGAAAATCATTTATATAAAATTTTGGCAAAGCAATCCCTGGCAAGCCTTTTCCTCCTAGTCTTGCCTGCTTACCTATCAAAAATTGCAGTTTCTTATGCTTAGCCAGGTAGTTCCTTTGATACCGAGAATAGATGTCAGGAAGATTTGTTTGAACTCTTGCAAAGTTGACTATGATCAGTCATTAGCATTGTAAGTGGATGTACCAGGCTCCTTTCATGTCTTTAAAGGCAGATCAGAGAGAGATTATTATGAAAAACATCCATTGAGAGAGGTTATTGTGAAAACATCTGTTGAGATTTTCTTATAACTAAAGGAAAATGAGCTGAAACACTCGTGAATACTGAAGAACCAAAAAGACTGTGTCACGCAGCTCTGAGGACGTAAGAACAGGAATCCACTGTAAACCTTGTTAAATCCTTTATTAAAATGATGTTAAATGCTTTCATCTTGTAAAATACAATGCTTCATCAGAACAAGGTGGAAGTGTCAAAACATTCATTTAAATACATCAACTGGCCAGTCATCTTGTTAACCTACCCAGCTACATTTCAAAAGACTGATTTCCAATTATTAGATCATCTTTCCTAAGGTTTGTTGACATCTGACGTTTATAAATTTTTAAGCATTTCTGCACCCAGAATACCAATGAGTTTTGGTATTCATAATATACATAAAGATGTTGATAATTCCCCTTTAAGATCCATAGTAGCCGCACAGGGATCCAGAACGTAGAAGTCTTTATCGATGGAACATTAAAACCAGTTTATTTACAGTTTAAACATCTTTCAAAAGATTCTTGGGACTTTCTTAGTTGTCTTGGCAGCATTTTATGGGAAAAGAACATAGGTTTTTTAACCATCAGTATTAAAGACCTGTTTACATGTATACCCAAGACTGAGGGATTATAGTTTTTTCACGCAAGTCTTTTAACGTCTGGATTCCTACAAGGTAAAGATATCCATCTATTGATAGATTTTACGGATTTAATTTTAGACAGTTGTATCTTTCGGCTTTTCCCGGTTACGGGTCGCCACAGCAGAACTCCTGTCTGCTAATGATTGGCAGTAGATTTTTACGTACCGAGTTGCCAGCCCTGATGCACAACCTTCAACGAAGGTACGCCCATTCACGCATGTCTCCACACAAAAAACGCTTGGCTGAGAATCGAACAGGACAACTTCTTACTGTGAGGCGACAACGCTACCGCAGCACCACCACCGCAGCATAGTTAATTTTAGACAGTTATGAAGGGGAAATATTTAAACAGCACAAAGGTGTAGCTGTGTGTGGGGGGAGGGGCGATATGTTTATGCTACTTTGGTTGTGACCCATTGAAAAATGGGCTGTGTTTAATTTGGAGCTTTACACGTATTTAAAGCATATTTACAATTTCTAGATGATATATTTTATCAGTGGAATAGGTCTAAAGAGATGGTGAATACATTTATGAATATGTTGAATTCAGGTATGAATTTTTTTACATTTTACACAGCAGTTTGATGATGAGGGGATTATTTTTTTTAGATACCTACATCTCCGTTACCCACAATGGATTTAGTCAAGTCAACTATATATAGGAAGCCAACGTTTAGCAGCGCCTATATGTCCTTCTATTCTCATGTTGCAGTATTCATAACCTTAGGGAGTTGCTGCCTGCAGTAGCGTATATCTGGACAGTATACCAAAGTCTTAGAAACAGGAGTACGTGGGACTTTGCATGCAGGGACCATAAACTGATGTAGGCTGCATCTGTGACGTTTGCACGTACCCAACTCATAACTTTTATGCAGCAGTGCGTTTCAGACGTCCGATCGCTAGTCTCAGAAATCTGGCATTTGTTCGACTTCGGCCACCTGTTTTTGACTATCGTTTTCCAGCTGTCCGTACTGCAATAAGTACCCTTGTGGGATTTTTTTTGTTTCTTTGTCTTTTTCAGACGAACATGTCATCTAGAAAGGGAAAGTATGCTTCTGGAAGACAAATTCCACATAAAGACACACACGAGCAGTGCTTAGTTTGTCTAGGGGATGGTTGCGATTAAAGTCCTGTGATATTTGCCTCTCTTTTGTTCCCAAAACCCTTAGAAGCCGTCTGGCAGCCTTAAATCTTTATTTAGAGAATCGTCGTCTCCTATGTTTGGTGTCCGCAATGGAAGGCAGAGTGGGACACCTCCGAGGAGCTGCCTGGCAAGTTAAGCCTGACACCCAAGCTGCACCTCAGTTGTCCAGTGAGATTCTTGAGGTGAGCGTCAGCCCAGGATCGCTCAGGACGTCTTGTATTCTCTGCAGCCGGGAACCGGAATGGGAGCTGGTTCAGCAGATGCACAGAATACGTCCGCTAAGGTTTTTCACCCATCAGAGCCTGATGGTGAGGGGGAACCATGGCTCGTGGCTCTGGAGGATCTTACTACTGCCTTGCCATCCACTATAAAGTCGACACCCAGGCCTACTACTGCTCCTTCTACCTCTTGAAAAAGAAAACAGAAGGAGAAACACAGCACAAAAGATCCTACTCCACCCTACGAAACCTTTTCCCAGAGTCTGTTCAAGGCCTTTCAGGTTCTCCAAATCCAGATTCCCCAGTCAGACCTACCAGTTGTTCCACAGGTGTACTGAGGAAGAGTCTTCCTCTTCAGATGAGTCTTTAACTTAATCCTCCCATATTGATTCCCCTAAGGATTTTTTTTTTAACTCCAGAAGAAGAGTCCCTCACTCCTGACTCCCCTGTAGAAGATTTCTCCTTTGGGGATACCATTTATCTACTTAGGCAACATTTCAAGTGGGAGCTTTCAGATGTTTCTGAGACTAAAAAGAGATGCTTTGAACTCTTGCAGATGGAGCGGCCTCACCATCTGCAGTCCCACCTTTGCTTCCAGCATTCCAGGATGTTTTTTTCTGCTGCCTCTCCGAGCCTAGAGTCACAGCTTCCTGCTTCTAAGAGACAAGACAGATTTTGTAAAATGTCTGCAAAGGAGCAGTACCTTTTCAAGAACCCTCCAGCAGACCCTGCAGTCATTGCAGTGTCAGCTGATAAGTCCTCTAGGCAACTACCTTCCTCTTCCTTATTCTCTACTGATAAAGACAGTAAATTTATGGACAGGTTGGAGAGGAAAGTATATACTTCTTCACCTTGGTCATTAGAGCTATTAATTATCAGACCCACATGGCCAAGTTTGCATTAGACTCCCTGACCAAGGCCTCTACTCTTCTGAGAGACTCACAAGCTAAGACCCAACTGAGTACCCTTCTGTCCACGGTTTCTCAAGTGACCAGACACTCTAAGTGCAGTAATGACGCTGTAGAAGCGTCTTCAAAGTCTGCTGCTTCTGTTTCTGTGTTAGAGATTTTCATGATTGAGACTTCAGCCTTTTCCTTTGAATGTCCAAGCTAAGTTGTTAGATGCCCCTTTGGACAACAAAACCCCATTTGGAGCTGCCTCTCCAGAGCTACTTAAGTCTCTAAGAAAACTGTAAAGACTTACAAAATCTTAAACATTTATTGGTTTCACCCGTTCCCAGATTCCATAGAAATTACCTTCAAAAGCTTAGCTTTGTCAAGAGACAATCCTCTCGTTCATCTGTAACTAAGTCGAGGGGAAGGAGACATCCTAGGAACAATCTGCTCCTAGATGATCTTACCACTCCCACACCTTCCTTTCAGAGGCAGCCAGACCCAGATAGAGCTCCTCCACTGTGACTCTTCACTACGCCTAACCCTTTGTTTACCCTCCAAGCAGAAAATCACCACAGAGAAGTGGGTGCTCTCCATTATCAAGAGGGGAAATTTCATGACTTGGTGAATAATACCACCCTAACAGGGAATTATTTGGCCCCCATCCAATCATCTTCCACTTTTTCCGACTTTCCTGAGCCACTTCCTCTCTCAGGGAACTATAGAACAAGTACCCAAGGATCAATTAGCAAAGAGGGTTTTATTCAAGGATGTTTTTGGTTCCAAGAAAAGATGGTTCTTGGAGACCGAAACTCTGCTTATTCCCACCTTATTTCTTCCTCAAGGTGCCTACCTTCAAAATGCTCACATTACAGAACCTTCTTCCCTTTATTCCTCGGCAAGCCTTTATGGACTTTCTGGATATGAAGAATGCTTACCTTCACATCCCTAGTCATCCCACTTACAGGAAATTTTTACATTTCTCAGTGGGTTCTTCACATTTTCCGTTCTCTGCCTTACCCTTTGGGATCTCCACAGCCCCAAGAGTATTCACAAAGTGTCTAGCCCCAGTCATTGCACATTGCAGACTGCAGGGCATACAAATGTATCCTTACTTGTCGACCTCTTTATTCTGCACCAAGATTGTCTCACCCTGTCCCAACACTTGGACGTGGTTTGCAAGTTTTTGCACAGCCTAGACTGCACGGTGAATCGCCTAAAGTCTCAAATGGCTCCTTCCCAAGATCATTTCTTTCTGGGATGCAGGATAAGGACAGACCTGATGTCAGTCTTTGTCCCTGCCCAGAAAGTGGAATTTCTTACTCAGTTCTTCCATTCCCTGTTACCTCCACCAACCATGTCAGCCAGGGATTTTCTCAGAATCCTAGTATACATGGCTTCCTTGATTCCCATGAACCCTCTAGCCAGGATACACATGAGGAAGTTTCAGTGGGTCTTGAGAAATTCTTGGAAACAAAACTTCCTCTTCTTCCCTGTTTAAAAAGGGAGTCCTCCTGGTGGATTGTTACCATTACCCTCAATCAAGGGGTATGCTTGCAGACCCCTCTACCCAAGCAGCATCTTTACACAGGCGTATCAGATCTACGTTGGGGGGGGGGGGCTATCCTACACAATGCCAACACCAAGCACAGAGTACAGGGGGAGTGGTCCATTCAAGAAAGGAAGGACCACATCAACCTAAAAGAGCTAAGGGCCCTTTCCATGGCTATACAGGCCTTTCAAGACACCCTTCTGCCAGGAACCCTGAAGGTCATCACAGACAAATGTGACAGTTTTGTGGTATAAACAGACAGGGAGGAATAAAGTCTTACCCTCTCTGCAGTCTTGCTGTTCAATTCTTGTCCCTGGCAGCATTACTACATATTCACTTGCAGGCAGTTTACATTCCATCAGAAGACAATGGGATGGCAGATAACCCTGAGCAGAACTTGATAACACCTTCCCACGAGTGGATGCTTCACAGGTTGGTATTTGTGGATCTAATTCATAGGTGGGGTATTCCTCGGGCAGATGTGTTTGCCTCCTCCCTAGAGCAGGCAAAAGACCCTCTTTTGCACAAGGCTTCCCCATTCACAAGCCTGGAGGGTGGATGCCTTTTCCTTTTCATGGGAGGGAATGTTCCTTTTGTCTTCCCCTAATTTCCTTTGATTCACAAAGTCCTCCTGAAAATACAGGACAAACCAAAAATCTTGCTGGTGACTCCCTTCTGGCCAAGACGGCATTGGTTTCTCCTACTTTATCTTCTAGCCCAGGGCAATCATCACAGGTTTACCTCATTGCTTCATAGTCATCACCTTTCAAGTGTAAAAAAAGCTTGATTAAAGGGCAGTGTATTAGGCTTGCTCGTATGATTTAGAATGAAGTTTTGGTGGAAGAGAATAAATTGAAGTTGATGTTCTTAGAGAGGGGGTACCCCTTGAAGCTTACAGAAGAGGTTTGCCAGGATGTCATGAGTAAATGGGGTGTAAAATACAAACCCTTATTCATTAATAAAGAATTGTGTACATGGAATGGTGACAATAAAATTTTTGATTATATGATATGAAAGGGCTTTGATCATTCCACATAATTCAGGTTCAGAGGACCTCATGAGGATTATTTATAAGAAGTAGCAGATGATGAGAATGGAAAGCAATATTTCCCACCTTCTGGGGGAGCAGCCATGTTTTGTGTTTGACACCCCATCATTTAAAAGGGATGTTGAAGAATAATCCTGAAAGAGGCTGTGACAACAGAAAAACAAGTAGAGGCACCAGGAAATGTGGTGATTGTAAATATTGTCCTTTCATTTTTGAGGGAGAAACCATTGCATGATCGGACTTGTCAGCCTACTGATGTAGTCTGCTTAGCTAAGTGTCCCTCTTGCCCAAGTTTTTATGTTGGGAAAACAGGATGTTCAAAAAGAGAATATATCAATACATACGCAACATCTCCAAAAGGTGCATTAACAGTGCACTATATAAACATACTGAAAAGTGTGGGTCATTTGATGAATGTAAATGTTGTATTATTGGAAAAAAAATTCTAGGTGTCCCAGGAGTGGTGACTGGGGGACAAAGCTGGAGTATAGGGAATTGTACTTGCAACTTAAGTTTAATACCACAGTCCCTCCCCCCAGGGCTTAATGAGTCTGTATCAATTGCTCCAGTTTGAGGATGGCAGAAAAGCTGTAACTATTAGATACACACATACATGTTTTTATACAAGGATTTAATGATTTATTAAAAAAAAAAAAAAAAAAAAAAAGTGTGCTCGCATCTGTCTATTTTTACATTTATTTTATATTCATATTACCATTTATATTTGAGTTATAAATGTTTTTAGGTTATATTAATTTATAGTTTCTCTCTCTTAATTTTTCCAAGTCTTTTGGGTTCAATACCATGACGGGAATGGACCCCATTCCTAAGTCAAAGTACGACTCAAGTTCATGGAATTAGTTTTGTTTCAGTCATTGGCTGCTGGTGCTCTGAAGAGCACTTCTGGCTATGTGCCCAGTCATGACTCCTCCTGCAATTCCTGTATCAGTTACATGTATTGGTAACATATCTAAATATGATTGTAGTTTCTTTTTTATAAGACCCGTTGCTCCTACTACTGTTGGAACTGTCTGCGTATCTTTCTTCCAGATTGCTCTTGTTTTTGACTGCAAGTCATGATATTTTATGACTTTGTCTCTCTTTGTACACAATACAGTAGTCACTGGGTGTAGAGATGGTGATCAGTGCTACTTTTGTCTTCTTTTCAAGGACCACTATATCTGGTTTTCTCGCATCTTTCTTTTTTGGACTGTTGGTAATGGGTGATCCCATGTGATATAGACTTAATCATTTTCTGCTGTGCTTTGTGATTCATGTTTCCAGTATTTTTCAGCCATCTCAGTACCATAATGTTTGCACAATCCCCAGTACAACAGTCTTGCCACGTTATTAAGCCTTTCAGCATACAGTCCTTCTGCCATTAGTATTTCACAACCAGCAGCAAGGTGTGTTTGTGTGTTTCCAGTTCTGTTTTACAGAATCTATATTTGTCTGTTTTTCCCACGTTGGACTTTGTAAACCAACGTGTACGTAGCCCAATGTCCTGGGCCGCTTTTGGTTTGAATTGGTCTCTCCTTAACCATTCCTGCGTTCGATCTTGATCAACATGAGGTTCTTCCAGGAGTTTTCTAAATTTGCAGCTATATTTATGCATTTTCCACATTTCTTGCCTTGTCATCTGATCCATCACCATATATTCTTTTTGTTTGTTTGGCACATTCAGTTGCTGTCTGATTTTTAGCTACTTCTGGTTTGATTTCCATTCCCATTTGACACTGATATGCTTCTGCTAGACTAAGTCATCTTGGATTTATTCTCCTTATGTTTCAAAACTTTCACTACATTTGGTTCTTGTGTGGTCAGAAGATGTGTGCAGTCCCACGATTGCAGATCTGTACATGTAAAAGATTTCAAGGAGGCCCATATCTCCTTCAGAATGGGGAATATAGAATCTTGATATGCACTTATTTTTATAAATCATTTGATGAGCATGAAGCATCCTTCTTGGTTTTTTTCTATCTAATCTATCCAGCACCTTTTGGGGCCATAGTAATTAGGATCTCTATAGATGATCCTAATTACATTGTTCCTTTTGTTTTATCAACCTTAACTTTTGGGGGTTTATTGACCTTCTGCAGTCTTTCTTTCATTGATCTTAATATGTCTCTCTACTAAATCAAGCAGCTCTTTTCTTGGCTCATTTTCTTCTAAACTGAGAGCACATTTTTTGTTCTCCATTTCCTGCGGACATTGTATAGAAAGTTCTGTAGTATCTTCCAATGGCACATTCTCTTCAATTTCATCCTGTCTCATCCGTTGCTCTGTCATATGGGGAACTCTCTGACTTGTCACTCTTCAACATTGTGTAAGAGTTGCCACAGTTTCCTGTTCCTTCCCTTCTGTCCAGCCTCAAGTGAATGTTTATACTGGTTTCCTGTGAAAGGTTCCAAAATATCTTCATGTGGCAACTGACTTGTTGCTTCCTGTTCCACTGGTTTCTCCTTAATTTGGATGTCCATTGCTCTAACCTGTTGTGGTCTTTTCTGAGTTAGATTTTCTACACTGAATCAGTCACTTTGCAGGTATTCTATAGCCTGAGTTTCTATTTCTTTAACTTCTCCATTACTGATCTTCTTTTCTACTTTTCCTTTTTTGTCGTCTTATATTTTTATATTGTAAAATGTTCCATGTCTGGATTCCTTTGCCTGTATTTCTCTTCAAATATATTTGGTGCTGTTCTTTTTGTATTGATTAGTTTTGCTTTTTCCTTTGCATAAATATTACATCATATTAAATCTCGTTTTCTTTCCCATGTCCATATTTCTTCTTCAGATGTCTCCTGATTTTCCTGTTTCTCCTTACTTGGGGGACGTGTTCCATCATGCTGTGGTGTAACCTGTGTTAGAAATTCTACCCCAAATCCTTCACTTCGCAGGCATTCCATAACTTCAACTTCTGTTTTTTTAACTTCTACTTTACCAGTCTTCTTTTCTACATTCCCTCTTTTTGATGTATATTTTTTTATTGTGAAGTTTTCCATGTCTGCATGTCTTCTCCTGTATTTTTGTTAGAATATCTTTGGGGCTGCCTTTTTTGTATTGATTAATTTGGCCTTCAACATTGCATAGATACTGCACCATATCAAATCTCTCTTTTCCATGTCCATATTTCTTTATTTCAAAAATCTCTAGGTTTTGTTTATATTTTCACACTTCCTCAGATGCTTCTTTTGCAAACAGATCAAATTTCCTTGGTCTATATAATGTTTTTCACAAATCTATTGTATTAACGAACACAATTTTTTTATTTGAAGCTTCTGACAGTTTCTCTTGTGGAAGTAATTTTATTTTCTCTAATTTCTCTCAATCTTTTTTGTATATCTTTGTGTCTTGAAATTTGTGCTTTTTGCATAATAGTAACAATACATAATTTCTTTCTTGTCCTCAATAGTCCACTCTGTCGTCTTTATGGCTCCTCTTTGGCCTGTCAGTTTTTGTGACTTTTGCTGACTGCTACTTCCTTCTACAACAGGGGTCATCCTCCCCTGGACCTGGCCTAGCCCTATTGTAGGAATGTTTTGTATTTTGAGGATTCTGCACTGTCATTTTTACCAGTCCTGGCACCAGTGTGCCTACCAGGATTGGGCACTTTTTTATCCTGGGTTTTGTGCACCCAGCTATCTTTTTAAAATTTTGACCTACTTCTGTCCATGATATAAGATATATAAAATACAGTCTGTATATCAGTGTCATCTTGGTGAGATTTTGTGAAAAACAAGGTCCACCTTGTGAGGGTACATACCAAGACTTGAGGCTGAATTCAATTTCAGCAATACTACTCTCCTTTGCTTGTTGACTTGTCACCTCTCCATTCAGACCTTTCTCTCTCTATTTGGGACCCTTAATTTATGGCATTAAGAATGTTTACATGGTTCATAAGGACTTTTTGTTAAAAAAAAAAGTTTTGTGGTGGATTAATATGTTTTTAAATGATGGACTGTATGACATTAAGATTTTGAAATGTAGCTGGGTAGTTTAACAAGATGAGTGGCCAATTGATGGATTTAAATGAAGGTTTTGTTACTTCCCCCTTGTTTTGGTGAAGTTTTGTATTTTACAAGACAAAGGTGCTTAACATTTTTTAAAATAAGATTTAACAAGGTTTACAGTGGATTCCTTTTTCTTGCGTCCTCAGAGCTGCTTGAAACACTGTCGTTTTTTTTATTTTGCTCCATTTTTGGGCAGCCCCATAACATATGCAAGAAATTCATCCTTCACAAGTGTTGTACCTTCAGCAAATTTTGTTTGAATTGGGAAACATACTCCAACCCAGCACGGGTGTAGAAATAGAGGTGGATACACTTCCATGCAAAAATTATAATTTGCCTAGGTTTGGTAGCACAACTAGGTGCTAAACATGCTTCAGTCCAGTACTGCTTTTGTACCTCTTGATCAGGCTGTTGATTCCAGCTCTGTCTCACATTCTCTACCTTTCCTGTATTAAAACAGCTTAGTACGTCATCACTTCTGCTATTCAGCATGCTATACAGTAAAAATCCATCTTGTTTCCAGTATCCAATTCCACCAGTGTATCTCTCTGTCTGAAGGATCAGTCATGATGCACTTTAATTTCATTATATTTGGAACTAGAGCCCAGTAATTAAACCTAGCTACTGCATTCCTGCTGCATTTCCTTTAAGTCCAGGTTGGGAAGGGGTGGTTGGATAGCTTTGAAAGGTGGTATATCCTTCCGAGTCATTTTGTAGCTTTGTTTGCATAATGGACAGGACCCACTTGACTGAAGTTATGAGCTGCCAAGCAGAAATGGATGAGCTTGGTCTTTGACAGAGGGGAGGACTGGGCTGAGGGGGGCAGGAGGTGTTAAAAAATAGGCTAATTTGTCTGTAAAGGGTGGTGTCCAGCTTTGGAATCTGTGGCAGGTTTATCTAGAAATCTTTAAACAGTTTTTTGCTCTTCTGTGTAGGTCTAGGGCCCCTTCGAGAACAAGTGGGCTTATCCAGGTAATTCCTTTGATACCCAGGAACAAAGTTGAGGAAGATTTATTTGAATTCTTGCATTATTTTCCCTTGTTCTTGCAAGATTTTAAAACCTTTGCCACCTGCAGTCCAAATAAGAGGTACTTATTAAGAGGTGAATCCAAAAGTTTAGCTTTAATGTTCTCTAGGCGGTACTGACAATGCAAATCGTCTGATGAAAAATCTTTTAGTAGCTGCTCTGGACGAAGCCAAGAGTACATGCATGCACTTAATACTATGTCTTGATATCTGTGTAGCTTGACAGGCAATGACTATATTCTGCTGTTTTATTACAGACACATCAGGGGTAGGCAGGGGTCTAGGTCAAGTAACTTAGAATGGACAAAAATTATTTTAATCATTTGAGGTTGGTGATGCAAAGCTTTGAAGGCCAGACTAGAAGAGGCGTAAAACATCTTTCTATTTCTGTCCATAGCCCTTTCTCTGTCTGAGGATGGGGCATTTAACAGCAGGTAAAAGCTTGTAGGGCTTGTTTGTGGAAGTAGATATGGAAGAGTGGTCTGCCAAAGGATTTTTATATAAGAATTGTACATCTTCAAGTACTTTGTAGAAGTTATCAGGTCCCTTGGGGGCTGGAGGTTGAGAGCCAGGCAATGTAGAAGTGGATCCAAATGCATCCAGAAAAGCTTCCAAAACTGAAGGAATATGGGCAGGCATAGAAGTACCAACTGCTAGTAAACTGTAATATCTGATCTGCAAATCAGAGACTTATCTATTTTCCCACTCAAAATGCAGCATCATTTTTGTGATGGTTTACCTAGAAGAGATCCTCAATTGGTGAGTCAGGGGATAAGTTATCCGCATCACCTGAAGTCATTTGGTAAGGAAATTGAGTCTGAGATGAGTAGGCCAGGGAATGTTAATCCATATCAGAATCTGGTTCATCCTCCTCAGAAGTGGACTCGTCTTTTCTGAGGGGTCTAGGGTGAAGGATTAGTGAAAAGAAATGGAGGAGTCTTGAGAGGCAAAATAGCCTTGAATAGACCTTGAGAAAATTCCATCCATTCTTTTTCTTGGGATGTCTGAGAAGTAAAAACATTTTTAATCTTCCATTTCTTCTTGGAACTGATATCTGCATTAACAAATGTGGCAGATAATATCGTTGGTGTAGTTCTATTAGAGACCCAGGCACCTTTTTCCGAACCAGTATTTGAGGGATGCCCTCCAGCCTTTCAGAAATTATAAGCCTAGGATCCGATGTCTATTTTCATCAGGTTCAGCCTTTGAGTTGCCAGATTCAGTTCGATCAGACCTCGGCACCTTTTTTTAAAGCTGTGGATCAGAGGCTCTGACTCCCCCCCATACCTCTCAACTGTCCAGATTTTTGCTTCATATTTTTGGCCTGTCTCTCATAAAATGTATTTTTTTTTCCAACAAACTATTTTGAACTGAAATCATTACTTGACAGATATTTAAGTTTCAGACTTCATAGCCTTTCGAAAATACATGCTAATTCAAAACTGTTTATTCTGGAAACTTTCTAAGTTTAAAAAAGCAGTGTTTAAAATCTGCGTCTGTTTTTTGGGTTTTTGTTCCCCCATTATTTTTGGCTTTGTCTAAATTTCTTGTCCTAAGAGGTTGAGAGATATGCACCTCCACTACCCATAATTCCTTCCTTTCCACTAAAGTAACCCAGAACTCATTTGCCACTTGAGCTTTGTGACATGTTTTCCAAGATCTGTGTTTTTTTTCACCATAAGTGAAAGTTTTTTTTTTTTTCTCAGTGGTAGAGATTGATCCTCCTTTACCCCTTTCTGGATTTGTTGTTAGACTAGTTATTAGAAAATAGTTGCTAGTATTGCTAGTGTTAGGATTATAGGTGTGCTGTGTTGAGTTTTGATATTTAAGAAATGACATAAACAGGCATTTTTCCCATACCCAGAGTCAAATATTTGTACATTTGTTTAGAAATAGGTTTGAAATAGAGAAATGTTAGACAAGTAGCTTTGTAATATTTCTTTCAGAAAAATGTCATGTGAGTATTCTTATCATTGTTGGTTTCTACTCTGTCAGACTTAACCCCAAGGTTTCAAGAAGTGCACAGCTTCTGGACATAAAATTCCACCTCAGGACCTGTACGTTTTATGCATTTATTGTTTGTACTCTGCTCAACACAAGGCAAATTGTGATGTTTGTGCTTCTGTTGGGAAGAGGGCTATTCAAGGTCACAAAGAAAAACTTATTTTAAAAGGTTTGCTCCTCCCTCAGATAGGGTCTTCAGTTTCTCAGCCTTCAACGTCTAGTACTTTAAGACCAGCATCATCCTCCTCTGGTAAGAAAATCGATAAGAAGAAGGAAAAAGAGTGAACATCTAAGGAAAATGAAAGATGTGCAGGGAAGAGGATTGATAAGTCTAGGAAAAGGTCTCTTGATTCAACAGATCCTCTGGATCTGTCAGCTAAGACTCCAAAGTTGGCGCCACCAGCTGCTCTGCTCCGATCTCCCTTGACTCAGCCAGTATTCTCCTTGTAATTATTGATTCTTAGGTTCCACTCACCCATACTGCAGGGTAACTGTACTCCAGATCTCCATTGATCACACTGTTCATGAGGTCTGCCTGGTCCACAGGAAGCCTTACCAAGATGGACGTCAAGTTGAATGATGTGGAGATTTGTGAGGACAAAAATTCCAACTAGGAGTTCTCCGGGCGCAATCCCCAGGCACTTACGTGTATGGGTCCAACTACCCTTCCACTTTTTTCTCCACTTCAGTCCACCCTTCTGATCTGGTCCCCACAGGACAGTTCAGCTGATGGCACAGCCAGAACAGCAGGCTCCAGCATTACCATGCATCAGCATGCCTGGATCTGTCTGTGCGATTTCATGGAGGGCTTTGATGTCCTTCATTAATGTCCAATTCGATAGTTCCACTCTTTGTGGGTCAAAAGTTAGAGATTCTTATTAAGAGTGAACAAGATGGCAAAACCCTATCTGCCACTAGAATCTGCTTCGTCCCTCAGTGAACTTTTTCAAGGAACCAAAGGGGTGGTAATTTGATGTGGCTCAGAAAACCACAGGGTTATCACCAAGACACTTCTGGGGACAGCCCCCCCCCAGGACAGAGGGGGAAGCAACTTGAATGGACCCACATAACCAGGGGTTTCACAGTCCTTTTACAGGGCCCTACCAATGCTCCTGAGAGATTACCTGACTGCCACACTCTGGAGTCTGTCAGGTGGGAGTGTTTATCTTTACATCCACAAGCCTTGCAAGATATTACAACAGATCACTGGGTGTTGGGGTGATCACAGAAGGCTATACCATTCCTTTTTCTTATCTTCCAAAAGAAGAAAAGAAAGATTCTCAACATTCCACCTGGTGCTAAAAAGGGTCATCCAGCAGGTGCCCCCAAGACCAGTCAGGATCCAGAGTCTATTCCAGGTTCTTTGTAGTTCCAAATAAGACAGAGGACCTCTGCCATCTAGTCAATTCATAACAAAGAGGAAGTTCTGGATTGCCATGGTGCAGTCTGTTTTGCCTCTCATGTGGAGGGGCAATTGGGTTTGCTGTGTAGATCTCCAGGATGCCTGCTATCACAAAGATGCAGAGGAAGTCCAGGAGATTTCTCCATTTCTGGCTGGGAGCCAATCATTTGCAATTCAGAGCACTGCCTTTCAGTCTCACCACAGCCCACATTGGTATTCACAAAAGTTTTGGTAGTGGTAGCAGCTCATCTCGGACTGCAAGAGATCCAGGTGTACCCATGTGTAGACGATTGGCTCCTTGTTGCCATTTCCAGGGACCTACTCATTCAACACAGGGACCCTGTTCCTCCATCTTGTACAGGTACTGGGGATCACAGTCAATCAGTCCCAAAGCCAACTGTCACCCATTCAGCAAATAGCGTTTATTGGTTATATCAATACAGTCCTTCAGATTGCCAGACTTCTAGATGTCGAGTACTATCCCTATGCCTAATGGCCTCTCAGGTCATTTAAAGCCCCTTCCTCAAACAAGATTGATACTTTAAACCACAAAAAAAAAAAAAAATGCAATCCAAAAGAGACACAACGGACTGTTAAAGACATCTAAGTAAAACAAAGAACAGCGAACACTATAAACAAAGCTAAGCCACCACAGCAAAGTAAATTTCTGTAAAATATAACTACAGCTATGTCAGCACATAAAACTTTAATATGAGCACAGTAAAATGTCCAAGAAATCAGCTGTTTTATTTCAATTTCTTGGATGTTTTACTGTGCTCTTATTAAAGTTTTATGTGCTGTTATTACTGTAGTTATATTTTATAGAAGTTTACTTTGCCGTGGTGGATTAGATTTGTTTATAGTGTTTGAAAAAAAAAAAAAAAAAACACACAAAATTGACTCGAGTAAAGGAACCAGGCAACCAAAATAATTCCAAAAAATGTTAATGAAACCGACCACTTTCGCCTAGTCACAGCAAGGCTTCTTCAGAGTTAAAATAACCATGGTACAAATCCATTTAAATAGCCCTATGTCAATGACATCGCAGCCGTTACCAATCAAAATAGAACACATCACATCATGAATATTTAAATAGACATGAAACCAAAATTAAATACCTACAAAATACTAAGTCTGTCTGAAGAAAAGATAGCATATACTGTTTTAAAATACAGTTGCATGAAGTTTTTTTTTTGGTGATAAGTAACGATTACAGCATAAAAGCGCAATTAAGAAAAAAGTACTTTTATTCCCTCTTCCTACCCTATGGTTTGTGTTGATTAAGTTTGTGAACACAGTTTTAGGAATTGTATCAACAAAAGCTATTATGTGGACAATTTAAATGAGGGAGAGAGCAGTTTTACAAGAATTGAAGAACAAAATCATCAGAACTATGAAACCGGATAAGGGTGGAGGCATGTTATAAACTAAATAGATTGTTTCTAAAATGTTTGACATTCTTAATGATGGTAACACTTTTATGAGAGGACATCTAAAAATCAAATGACCATTGTCTATGCTAAGACTGATTTTTTTATTTGAAGGGTTGTGTGACAATGTGTTATTTCACAATTGGAATATGAATATTTATATGTGGAAAAGCCCTTCATTCCCACGATGTTTGGAATTCCCAAGGTCCAAAAAAATATTTTTGACTCCGCTACAAGACCCATAGTGGAGGCTCGTGGATCAGACAGAGCCTATTGATGCATTTATAGATGCTCATTGTAAACACATTTTACAAACCAAAGGCTATGGCACCCTTTGGATCTGGTAAGAAGGTCGGATTATGATAAGAACTTAGTTATAGCCATTGACAATCTTTCAGTTATATTGCACGATTCAGGATTAGAATTGTTCAGGGAATGTACAGCCAGTGATAAGAATTTAACAGACAAAATAATCAGTTTGCTTGTTGATTTAATGAAATTGGTATTGGTCAATAGTTTTTAAATCTTTGATGGTGATCTGTTTCAGCACACCTCTGGTGTGGTAATGGGTGCCAAATGTGCATCTATATTTTCCAATGTAGTGTTAGCCCAGTGGGGAGGAGAATTGTTTGTTGGGTTCCCATTTTGCTGAACACATGGTGACATGTTATAGGTTCCTCAATGATATCCTTGTTCTGTGGAAAGGTAATACGAATTTGGTAACTGAGCTTATCACCTATTTGAACAATTCCAAAACATTTTTGAAATTTACCTATAAAACGGATTGCTTCAGATTGAGTACTTAGATATTTGTTTATACAAGAATTTGGCTAGTTTTCATTCTGGTTCTACTGTTTACAGAAAGAAGACTTATTCTAATTCTTTTCTACATCTTGAAAGTAATCACGCAATATCTCAAAAGAGAGGGATAGTGAAATGTCCAATGGTCTTGTTGTCCAGGATCATCAGTGATGATTCGTTATTTATGAAGGAGATATGTATTTTGGTAAAAATGTTTAACGAAAGAAGCTATCCTTTAATTTTTTTAAATGAAATTAAAAACAAAATTGTTGAGGCTAGGAAGACTGCATTTCAGCCCACTGTTACCAGTGAGAAAATGTGCGATGGTTATTCCTTATAACCACGATGTTACTAACCTTAGTAAAAAAAATTCTTAAGACTACATGGAATATTGTTTTCAAGTTTGAAGTTAAAGCTCGTTTAAGGGGACCCTTGCAGGTGGTGTATGGAAGGGGGCAAAATATTAAGTGGTTGGGCGGAATTAAGTCAAAGGTTTCAGCCAGCTGGGTGTAGATCTGGAATGAGTAAATGTGGGGCTTGCAAGTTTATCGATGATGGGCCATACATTACAGTAGCACACTATTTTATTAATTTATTTATTTTTATTTAACATTTGTTAACTGGAAAAGTCCGACTTTGAACAAAGCCAATTTTCAAAGGAGGCCTGGGAAGAAACACTCCAGATGCATGTCTTTGTAACGAGGGAGGAAACTGGAGCACCTGTAGGAAACCCACATGAATGCAGGGAGGACATGCAGACTCCACACAGAAGGCACTGCAGCCAAGAATTGGACCAGGGAACCTCTTGCTGTGAGGTGACAATGCTACCACTGCACTGCCTATTATGATAGGGTGATTGCTTGTCTGGGACGGATTGATTGTAATAGTAGAATGGTTTAATATTTATCGTCCTGTATGACATGTTGGATATTCTGTGTAGATAAAGTTAATAGATGCCTCAAAGAATGGATTGGTGAACACCATTAGGGATATAAAAAACAAAGTCAACTAATGTCCTCTTTATGCATTCAATGGGGTGTCTTAATTTCAAAAATAAAATGATGGTGGACAGGATATGATATAATGAGAGGGGAGAAGATCTTGAAAGCCTTTTGGCATACAAAGATGTTCTTTGGCATATAAGATTAAATGCCATTTTAAAACCTGGATTAAATGAGCAACTCTCTATTTTTGCAGTTTTAAAACTTTGTGCAAGTGTATTTTAAATGGTTTACTCTGTCTTTTCTTCAGACAGATTTTTAGTATTTTTGTATGTATTTAATTTTGGTTTCATGTTTATGTAAATGTTTGGTGTGATATGTTCTATTTTGATTGGTAGCTGCTGTGATGTAATTGACAGGGAGGGTTCTTTATATGGAGTTGTACCATTGTTATTTTAAGTGTGAAGAAGCCTTACTGTGACTAGGCAAAAGTGCTCTGTTTCATTAAAGTTTTTTGGAGTTATTTCAGCTGCTTGGTTCCTTTTCTCGAGCCATTTTCGTGTTTTTACCATTTGGTTGGAAGATTGATTCTTTGTCTGCTAGGTTTGATGGCTTCCACCAGTACACTAGTTCACCTGGCAAGATAACAAATGAGAGTACTATAGTGGACCCTTTAAGTTCAGTGGTCACAGAGTCTTCAACCTCCTCTGTACCAAGATCAGGCTCATGAAAGTTTGCAGGGATCGTATCAGATGGTGGATAATCTCTTCATCAGTAATGGAGGGAACAACTTTTTGTCCAGCAAGCCCCCTGTGCCACAGTAAACATGGATGTTTCCTTTCTGGGGTGGGTGGGTACATTTCAAGGCAAAGATGGTTCAAGGTGCTCAGTTTCTGTTGTACGCCAACCTTCACATCAATATCTTGGAGATTAGGGCAGTGGTCCTAGCATTGCGGGCTTTCTGGGACTCCCCTCCCCAAGGGTGT
Organism: Protopterus annectens; assembly: GCF_019279795.1. NCBI lineage: Eukaryota > Metazoa > Chordata > Ceratodontiformes > Protopteridae > Protopterus > Protopterus annectens. Next base: position 814,429,694 of record NC_056748.1, on the reverse strand, counting down.
GATCTCCATTCAGACATGCAACACGGTAGTAGTCTGGTAGTCTGACATAAACAAGGGGGAACACAATCCTATCCTTTTTTGCTAGGAAACCATGAGAGTGTGGCAATGGGCAATGCCTTCCCATCATTTTCTGATAGGAATGCATATCCTCGGGCTGTCAAATGTACTAGCAAACAAGTTGAGCAGGTCAGTTTTACTGTCGTATGCATGGCTTTTCATTCGTACACTGGTGAGAGATTTTCAGCTGCTGGGGCCAGCCTTGCTACAGTCTGTTTATCGTATACCTGAACAGTAATTGCAACAGTTACTTTGCCTTGATATTGCCACAGGAATAGACACTGAGGGGTGCTCTAGTTCACATCTGGCCCTCCTGATACCACTTTTGACAATCTTCATTCATAAAGCCAGACGATACAAGACCAGAGTGATCCTCATTGCTCTGTTTTGACACCAGCAGGTTTGGTTCCCCTTCTTTTGGTTTCATTTGATAACATCCTCTTTGGGTTTAGGATTTGAATCATGATGTCCGGAGTCACTCATCTGGATTGCCTCTACTGGATGTAAAAGCCCTGAAATTGACTGCATGGTTCCTTCAAGTCTAACAATAGTCAGAGATACCAGGCTGTTTTTGGTGGTCCACATTATTTCTTCCTCTCAAAAACATGAAGATGTATCAAAGCAAATGAAAAAAACATTTCTATTTGGGCTTCCTCAAAAGGGTTAGATCCTTTTTATGCCCTTCTCCCATCTATCTTAGATTTTCTGTCGGAGCTTTTTCAGAAAGGGTCCAGTTTCTCCACTGTCAAGGTGCAGATGGCCACCATATCAAATTTTTGCATAGCACATAATGATGCTTTTGCAGCTTGTCTTAAAATTTCAAAAGCCTTCCTCACTCAGACTTCCAATCAGAGATCCAGTTATCCCATCAGACATCACTGTTATGTTTCAAGCCTTCATTCAAAAACGCCTCAAACCAGCAGCTTCAGTAGACTCAGGATATATTGAATTCTTTCCATACTTCTCCAGAACACCCCAATGCAGAAGTTCCTAGGAAGAGAAAGTGCAAAAGGAAGCACTTAGACTCCACTCAAGAGTCTGTCATGGAAGATGCTGATTTTGATGAGGAGGAAGGGTCCCCAAGATCACCACCTGATAACGTCTTATTTGGAGATATATTAGAGATTTTCAAGCAAAGGGGATGGTTGGTCAGCTGATAAGCCTTCCCAAGAGGAGTCCAGTATTCCTGGAAGCCTTTAGAGCTAGCCTGTCTACCTCCTGGGTGACTCTGCCCTGCCAATGAGCTCATTGATTTGATCTTTCAATGGGCGTGGAATGAACCTGACTCATTTGAGCCAATCCCCAAGAGATCAGACAGGATTCTGGCAGCACCCAAGGACAGGGATTTTTAGAGCAAGGGAGAAGCGGTTGAAGCCATGGTCGTAGCAGCGGCCACAAAAAAGGAACTTTCAGAACAAAGTTTCTCTGTTCATCCCCCTAACAGGAAGTCTAGGACACTGGACAAATTTGGAAGTGTATATGTGCTTCAGTGACCTGTGCACTTCAGTTGCTGAACTATTTGGTACACTTCACCAGACTTCAGAGGGATTTGATTAAAGAACTCTCCATATCCCTCTCCAGGACCATTACTTCTGAGGTAGAAAGTTCTATTGCCTCACAGTTGACTACCCTACAGTCCATTTCAAATTTGTCTATGAGGCTCATTTCACATGCAGTTGAAGATGCCTTAAGGGTGGTGGGTCCAGGCATTTCTATTAGGAGACATGCCTGGATGTACCTGTGTGATTTCGAGGAGCCCTTCCAAGTCTTCTTTCATCAATTCTCCTTTTGACGGAAGTTGTTTGGCCCCAAGGTTAAAGACACACTATCCAGGTGTGAGGATTGTAAGACTCTGTCTTCAGGAGCAGTAAATCTTTTCAACTCCTCAAAGAACCTTCTCTAGGAATCAACAAGGTGGTTGAAAAATGTGGCTCAGAAAGTACCAGGGTCCTTTCCATGATCCATGTGGAGGTGGTTATCCCAGGGGCAGAGGGGGAGACTCTAACAGAAGTCACTACCTACGTGGTAGAGGAGGCCAGTAGACCCAAGGATCGAGGGACACTTTTTCAAACAGATCCTACCAGCGCTCCTGAAAGCTGGCCTGATTGTACACCTGTGGAGGCAGTCGGGAGTCATTTATCCCTGCTCCAGAGAGCTTGGCTAGAGATTACAAAAGATACATGGATGCAGAGGATTATTTCCAGAGGTTATATACTACCCCACCTTAAGCAGCAGCTCTAGAAGTAAAAAGGCTTCTAGAAAAAGTCATCCAAGAAGTCCACCCCCCCCTCCTGACCAGAGAGTCCAGAACCTACTCAAGATTTTTTTTTAGTGTCAAAGAAAATAAGAGACTGGCAACCAGTTTTTGATCACCGCAATCTGAACAAATCATTTCACTATACGAAGGTCTGGATGGTCACCGTTCAGTCCATTTTGCCTTTCCTGCACAAGGATGGCTGGATGTGCTCAGTAGGTCTTAAAGATGCATACTGTCACACATACAAATGAGCAGACGATCCAGAAGATACCTATGCTACTGGCTGGGAGCCAGTCATTACAGTTCAGAGCTATGCCTCCAGGGTGTTCACCAAGTGCATGGCAGTTGTAGCAGCTCGCTTGAGACTGCAAGTATTCCAGGTGTTTCCTTACTTGGATGAGTGGCTCATAACCACTCCAACCAGGCATCATTTGACCAAACCACGAAATTATGTACTCCAGTTATGCTGCCACCTGGGAATTACTATTAATCACAGCAAATCTCATCTAGAACCAACTCAAATGTTAGTTTATCAGAACTTTGTTTGGCACAGTATCTTTGACTGCTTCCCTTCTCTTATCAAGGGTACAAACCATATGATTCCAGGTCAGAAGGCTCATTCAAAATTTTTTTTTGCCCTATTGATTCTTTAAGCTTTGGGGTTGATGTCTGCTGCAGTAGTTTTGGTTCTGTTAAGCTATATATGCCACATGAGAATTCTTCAGTAGACCCCCTAACAACTCAGTGGTCCATTCTACATCAACCCTTAAAGACACCCAAATCAAGATAATTCAAGCTTACAAAAATTACCTCCTTTGCTGGATTCACTCCGGTCAGATTAATGCAGTGCCTGCACCTCCAGTCTCCATCAGCCAAAGGCCATAGTTACCCCAGATGTCTCCCAGACCAGGTGGGGGGCACTTCTTGGGAAAGGCAGTCCAAGGTATATGGTCCCCCGAAGAGGCCAACAAGCATGTCAGTGTCCTAGACATAAGAGCTGTCTTTCTAATGTTGGAGGCCTTCCATGACACACTCCCCTCTGTGGCCATTGTGATTCAAATGTACAACATGTCAGTAGTTTGGTACATCAACAAACAAGGAGGAACAAAATCTTACCTCCTGTGTCGAGAAGATTTGAGAGTGTAGCAGTGGGCGATCTCTTCCATTTGCTTTCTGATAGCAGTGCACATTCTGGGGAAATCCAGAGTGGTAGCAGAGAAGTTAAGCAAGTCCATTTTAATATCAAACCATTTATTTATTATTATTTTATTTTGCATTTGTTAACCAGGAAAGTTGGACTTGGAAAGAGCAAATTTTCAGTGGAGGCCTGGGGAGAAATGTTCCAGATGTATGCCTTTGTAACGTGGGAGGAAACCGGCGCTCCCAGAGGAAACCCACACCAACACAAGGACATGCAGACTTCACACAGAAGGCACCCCAGCCGAGAATCAAACTGGAGAGCCTCTTGCTGTGAAGCGACAATGCTACCGCTGCACTACAAGGAGGGGGGGAGGTAAGTGGTGGAAAAGATATTCCATCAGTGGGGCCATCCTTGTTGCGCACCCTCTTTGCTTCTTGTCTCAACACCAAGTGCAGCAGGTTCTTTGCCCTGGTCTCCCCATTGGGGGAATCACTGAAAGATGCTGATGTCCTTGTATTCACTTGCGGCAGTATTCTTCACTTGAGGGATATCCCCACCAGATGGTAGCCTGATGTCGGCCAGTATACAAAAGACTTTTCACCACTTTAGGGTATGTGGTACATCTGGCATAGGCTGCAAGTCATACATAGGCCATAAAATGGACAACGGACGTGCACACGTATCATCCTCAAAACTTTTCTGCCGCCAGTCAGAAAGCCAGCTACTGAATGTCGGTCTTGCAGTTTCCAGCTTCACAGACGTCATTTTCTCAGATAAGTGCCCAACTGGAGAATTTTTTCTTTGTTCCTTTTTATAATGTCACCCATCAAGGGCAAGTGCCAATGTGGAAGACATATTCCACGTAAAGACAGCCATACCCAGTGTCTCTTATGCCTAGGCCAAAACCATGACCATACGTGATGTAGCATTTGCTAATCGTTTGTTCCAAAGACCCTTAGAAGCAGGCTTTGTGCTTTATTCAGCGCACTATCCGTCTTCGGTATATTTTCGCCTCTAGATATTTTGGTTCTCGGTTTAATTATCCAGAAATGTTGTCGGTTAGACATCCGACTACCAGGATTCCGAAAAAAACGCAGAGATAAAGACAGAGACAGGCCGCCGAGGTCCAAAACTGCCGATGATGCTTCTCCTAAGCCAGTCGCCAGTTCACCGGTACTCAGTGAGGTGCTTTCACAGCCACTCATACCCACTACTTCTGATTCGCAGGCCTCTACTGAAACCCATTCGGAGTCCGGTATGCCATGAGATGCTTCAACTATGGAACCCAGGGATGTCTCTACCTTGGATGGGTCCGGAGCCGCTCTGCAGGCACTGGCTTCTGAGGGTGTATTCAGGCGTACAGGCTTGCATATTAAACGGACGCTTCTTTCTTCACTTAGGCCTAGATCTCGAACCATACCTAAAAAACTGACGCCCAGGCCACATGCTCAGGCCTCTATGCCTAAAAAACAAATAAGAATGGCTGAAGATTTAATAACTCTAATCAGGGGTAGCCAACCCCCCCCCCCCTTTCTAAGAGGCCTAGGACTGAAGTTGTTTATGAATCTTCTGACCAGGATTCTGTTTTTTCTGATTCTTCTGATGATCTGGATTTGCCCTTATCTACTTATGAGGATTCTGATGCAGAGGACTGCATTCCCTCTGCTTCCCCTCCAGAGGATTTTTCTTTTTGGGAAACCTTGCATACTTTCCACTGGGAAAGCCAAAATTTTTCTGATTCAAAAAAGAGGCTTAGGGATTTCTTACTTCTACCTCAGCATTGGCCTTTAGCTATTTCTCCTGTACTAGACACTGTTGATGATGATTTTTCGGAATCTACTTTGGCCCTGCTCCCTTGCCTCTTGCTCCCAGAAAACCTGACCGATACTACAGGTCCCCGAGTCACACAAGTTCCTTTTTAAAAATCCTATTGCAGATCCAGAGACTATTTCACAGGGGCCCAAGGACATTAAAGCTTCTACTGCTAAAAATCCTACCCCTTCTGATAGAGACTCCAGGGTGCTGGATAGATGGGGTAAGAAGGTTTACACTTCTGCAACCTTGGTCATTAGGGCTTTAAACTGCCAGTTTCATATGTTAAAGTATCAGCAACATGTTATTGGATTGCTTAAACAGAAAATGATGTTGATTCCTGACTCTGTGGAAAATAAAGAATTACAGGATGTAATGCATGCTGCTGAACAAGTTAGAAAACATACTTTGCAATGTGGTTTTGATTCGTTAGAGGCCTCTTGCAGGGCTGCTGTTACTGGGTCTGTGCTCAGAAGGCATGCTTGGCTAAAGGAGCAATCCTTGCCTGATCATGTTAAAGCTAAATTGTTGGATGCTCCCTTAAATCAGCACCGCCTGTTTGACAACAAGGCTGAGGAAGTTCTTAAAAAGATGGAAGATAAAGCTAAATCTATGCAAACTGTTAAAGATTTCTTGCAAGTTCAGCCTTCTAGATTTAGTAGGCACTGGCCCTCTAAGACTTGGTCCTTTCCAGCCCCTTCCAGGTCTTCTCAAGCCAAACACAGACACAGCAAAAGCCCCAGGTTTCAGTCCCAAGGGGCACACAGAACTAAGCAGTAGGGGGCCTCCACTTCCAAATTTGGGAGTAATAATACCCCCCCCCCCATAGGTTCATAGGTTAATACTAGGCTATCTGCCCTAGGGCATTTATAAGCCTAGCCAGAGTGTGTTTGTCTTTCACCACCCTTTTAGATTAGTTGACTGTGCCTCTGTATAGTAGGTCACAGAAGGTAGCCCTTTTAAGGTTAGTTTACTGTACCTCTGTCAAGCAGGGACACAGAAGAGATCCCAGGGGTAAATTTATGATCTCCCATCCACTCGTCAAGATTTCTCTTGAAGAGGGTCAATGTGGGGCTCTGCCTAACATGGACTGGGATTTTGTTCCAGAGTGAGGGGAGCCTTTGGGATATGAATCTGTCCCTCCAGCTTGTCCTATTTATTTCTGTGCTGAGGTTCAAGTCCCTGGAGCGTGTAGCTCTGAGGGATTTGGATTTCCTGAGGTGGAGCATGTCCATTAATTCTGGGTTGGACATGGCTTTATACATCATACACAGATCACCTCTGAGTAGGCGGTACGCAACTGAGTAGAGTTGGAGCTTCTTCAGCCGAACTGCATAGGGCATCTGTTTGAGTCCCTTGATCCTCTTGGTGAGGTACTTTTGGGGTCTTTCCAGTTGCTGCAGGTGTCTGGTAAGGTACATCCCAAATGGGGCAGTGTATTCAATTGTGGGCCTGATAAGTGATGAGTAGAGGGGCACAATGACCTCTCTTGATCCAGATGTGAACCCTTTTGTGATAAGGTGGGCTATATAGAAGGTCTTTCTAACCACTTTGGCAACGTGATTGTCAAAGGAGAGATTGCTATCTACTTGGGTCCCCAAGTCCCTAATTACTTCGTCCGTACTTAGTGGATTACCACCTATGTGGTAATTTGTGGGCACTTTGTTTTTCCCAAAGGAGATGACTAGGCACTTTTTGGCATTTAGCTTTAGGCCATGGCTCTGGCACCAGTTATCCGTCTCTGTGAGACCCTTTTGGAGGATGCTTGTGTCAGCCAGAGAGTCTATTATGACACCCAGTTTGCAGTCATCTACGAACTTGGTCAGCCATAGTCCACCCGTGTTAGCCTGTACCTCAGAGAAATGTATACCGAACAAGAGAGGTCCCAGGACTGAGCCTTGTGGGACACCACTTGTAACTGGTTTAGAGTCTGACATGGCACCTGCTATTCTGACCATGTTGGTTCTATCCCTGAGCCAGTTTGCAAACCATCTTGTGACATAGGGGTTGATATTTAAGTTGGTGAGCTTATTTATGATGCCCGAGTGGGGTATTGTGTCGAAGGCTTTTGCGAGGTCTAGGTAGGCTGTGTGGACTACCTTCCCTTCATCTATGGCTTTGGTAACTGTTTCAAAGAAGTCGACCAGGTTCAAGAGGCAAAATCTGCCCTTAACAAAGCCGAATTGGGTAGGATCCAGTGTCTGGAGGTTCCCGATGTCTTTGTATGATTTCCATGATGATACGCTCCATAGCTTTGCAGACCAGGCTAGTCAGGATTATAGGGCGATAGTTTCAGGGGTCCGTTGTGGCACCACCTTTGTGGAGCGGGACCACTGTTGCTGTGCGCCATTCCTTGGGTACATATCCTGTAGTAATGCTGAGATTGAACAGTGACTTTATATGAGGGTTTATTTCTTCTTGGAGCTCGTGTAAGATGCAGCCCGGGACACCGTCTGGTTCCATTGATGCTGTGTTCTTTGCTTTGGAGAGGGCAGCTCTCACCTGTGCATCTGTGATCTCAGGAAGGCTACACTTTGTAGGGATAGACATTTGCTCTTTTGGGGGGGAAGGGGGGAGTTTGCACTGAACTTTTCTGCCAGGATGTTGGCAATGTCTGTGGGTTCAGTGTATTTTTTGTCATTTTGCACTAACTCAGAGCATATCTGGGAGTTGCCTCCCAGGTTCCTGACATAACTAAAGAAAGCCTTGTGATTATCTTTAGTGTCTTGTGCAATTTTTCTTTCGAAGCTGGCCTTAGATGATTTTATGAGGGATCGTAGTTTCTTGCTAGTACTGATCAGAGATGCCTTCCCTTTTTGGGATTTTGCTCTATCATGTAGTAGCTTTCTCCTTCTGTTGTATAGCTTATTTGTGGCCGGGGTCCACCAGACAGGTCTCATGCCTTTGGAGGAGTGAGTCTTGGTTTTATTTGGGATAGCATGCTCCATGCATTCCTGTAGGTGTCCATAGAATGCTTTTGTAAAGGATCCTGCATTTTGGGCCGTATTTTCCTCTGGCCCGGGGGCTTTGAAGGATTCCACCTCGGTTTTGAGAAGTGTGAAGTTTGCTTTTGATAAGTTCTTCTCCGTGGTTTCCTTGGCTGGGGGTGGGGACGGAATATGGATGTCCAGTGAGATTAGTTTATGGTCTGATCTTACCAATGAAGGGTATACCTCTGGTGTGGAACATAGAGACTCCATGTTGGTAATGACCAGATCCAATACGTTTTCCCCTCTTGTGGGAGTGGTGACCAGTTGTTCCATAGCATTTGAGTTTATAAATTCTAGGAACCGTTGAGCGAAGGTGTTTGGGCTTGAATAGTTTTCCCAGTCAATGTTTGGGTAGTTGAAGTCACCCAATATAATGGTGTTTGGAGAGACCTTCATATTTTCCAGTGTTTTCAGGAAAGCCGAGTGGGGTTCCTGTGTTTGGGAGGGTGATCTGTAGCAGGCTACAAACTGAAAGGCAGTTTTGCCCACTGTTAGTTGCACATGGATGGTCTCCGATGCTTCGTGCAGTGCCACTAACCTGGAGGTATGGGTATCTTTGATAAATATGGATACTCCCCCTCCTTTTGTGGTTTGTTCTGAGTTTTGGAGCTGAAAAGCATGGTATGAAGTATAACCTGTTAGTGCTGGGGTGCTCTCGGGAGCCTTGAACCAGGTTTCTGTTACTGCACAGATGTCAATATTCTCCATACTGAGGAGAGTCTCGAGTGCGTGCATCTTGAGATTTAGACTCCTGGCGTTGAGCAGCATTACCCTTAGTTTTTTTTTTTTTTGTGTGTGTTGTCTGTGGAGGTGGGTTTGTCTTTTGAGCCTTGCCTAAAAAAGGCACTATGGGGGAGGCAAGAGCCTTTGCCAGTATTCGAAAACCCAGGGGTGACGGGTGCAAGCCATCCCTAGCGAAGCAACATGGCTTGTCGAGCATGTCATCCCAGTCTGACAGACACTGGATCCCCTTTGAATGACACCAATACTTTAGCCAGTTGTTAAAATTGATCATTTTGTCTTTATACTGTGGCATCATTCTTGGTGAGGGCAAGATGCTACTCAAGGTCAGGATCATACTGGCCTGGGCTACTTGATCAGAGAGCTCCTCTGTCTCTCTTCATGTAGTCCAGGGAGGTACGTCTCAGGTCATTCACACCAGCATGGACAATGACAGAGTCATATTTGTACTCACTTTGGAGTGACCTGAGTGCTTGTGTTATGGGGTGGATCCTGGCACCCGACTGGCAGCTTACAGTGACCTTCTCCTTGTTCAGTCTGATGAGTGGGACGTCAGTGTGTCTGACAATAGTCACCTATTACAAGTGTATTAGGTGTGTTTTTTAGCCTTAAGGGCTGTGACTGTGTGGCACACTGACTTTGTGAGCTATGTGCTACGTGGTGGGTATTGTTTCGTGGTAGGGGTTGCTTGGATGTCTGCTTTGGAGGGTCTCTGCTGCTTAGGCAGATTTTTATTTAGAGCCTCCGAGTATGTTTTTGTGTGTTTGTGTTTGGTTTGCAGATGCGATATGTCTATGTGAGACTGGATTTGTGGTGTGTGTGGTTACCTTTTCCTCCTGACTGGCTGTGCCAGTACTGGGTTGAGAGAGCTCAGCCTCCAGTTTGGCTATATAGTTGCATCTCTCACATATGTTTGAGCTTGTTGGGAGGAGGAGAGGGTGCTCTGTATACATAAGGCAGTTGTAACATTGCCTCAAGATTCCCAGATTCACCAGCTGGACTGGACAGTAAACCTGAAACTGACCTTTGGACATGCCTTAATAGTATAGGGAACTACTTATTGACTGATCAGAAAGAACCAATAGGGAGCAAGTACTTAAAAGGAGTATGAGTGTGTAGTGCTTAAGTTTATTAGTGTTTACCTATAAGATTACTTATACGAGCAAGTGCAGGGCTTTAGAATGAAAATAGAGTGCTTATTTTGAGATTTAGAGCAGTTCTAAGGGAAAAAGTGAAGAGCAGACTTTGTGGAGCCGGGAATAGTTTAAACCTGTTTAAGTGGCGTTGCCCGACGCTGCTCTGTGCCAACACTGCGCAAAGAGTTGCAGGGTTTTAAGAGACAGAGAGAGATCAAGGAGTTTGGAATTGACCCAAAATGGCCAATAAAACTACAGTTTCTAGGCAGTAACCACTCCTACAGGGACAGGCAAGCTGCTCAGTATTGACCATTGCCACTGGTGAACACAGAGACTTCCCTTTAGCCCAAGTAAGCACTGGCCTCCAAGAAACTTATAAACAGAACAGCAATTCTGTAACTGAACTTTCTTTTAAATTATAGAAAGTGGGAAAATAGCAAGATTTTTTTGTTTTTTTGTTTAAGGATAGCAGAGAACAGTGCAATAAATGACCCAAACACGTGTGTGCTAGGTCAGAGGCAGGTAAAATGCAATTTTAAGAAAAAACGATTTTAAATTAAGTGCAACACAAAAAATGCAATAAACTGGCTCTAGGTATGGTCTAAATACTGTTTTGATGGTAAATTGTCTCAATGACATCAGTTTAAAATTTCCAAGCACTTATCAACTCACTGCCCCTTTGGGGGGAAAGATTGCTCTTCATGCAAAGAACTGGAAACTCATTACCCAGGACAAATAGGTTTTAAATATAGTGTCCCTGGGATACAAATTTCACTTCCACACGTTGCCAACACAAAGCGGGTGGCCAGACCTACCCCCAAATCAGTGGGCAGAGGCCCAAAAACAAGTACTTTCTCTCAAGCATGGGGGTTATTCAGCTGGTACCGGAAGAGGAAAAGGGACAAGGTTTCTACTCGAGTCTTTTCCTGGTACCCAGAAAAGACAATTCATGGCATCCTATTCTGGACCTGTCTACTCTAAACACCTTTTTGGAAATTCCAAAATTCAAGATGTTGACTCTTCATCAGTTACTTCCTATGCTAGGCAAAGATGCCTGGTTGGCAACACTAGATTTAAAAGAAGCATACCTGCACATCCCAATCAGGGAATCTTGCAGAAGATACCTATGCTTCAAAGCAGGCTACACGCACTATCAGTTCTCCGCATTGCTCTTTGGCTTGTCTACTGCACCCAGGGTATTCACAAAGTGCCTAGCTCCAGTTATTGCATTTTGCAGGCAAAGAAATGTTCAGATATACCCATACCTGAACGATTGTCTAATTCGGGCAGAAAGCCAAGACATTCTTTTGAATCATCTGGCCTTTGTACAAAGGGTTCAAACTTGTCTGGGGTACACTGTAAACGAAAAGAAATCACACCTGGTACCCTGTCAGCAAATTATATTCCTGGGAGCAAGCTGGAATACAACTTCCCAGATGGCTTACCTCACGCCAGAGAAAGAAATTCATTTGACAACATACTTCAAACAAGTGGCCACAAAAACCCTGCTATCTGCAAGACAAATACTGCAAGCCTTGGGGTTCATGGCCTCCTGCATTCTTCTAATTCCATATGCAAGACTGCATATTAGGAAACTGCAGTGATATCTAAAAAGCCTGTGGTGTCTAAAAAGCCTGTGGTGTCAACATTCTCATGATCTAGAAGCAATGATTCCTATCATACCTTGCCCACGCCTAGAATTCCTTTGGTGGGCAGAGGCCTGCCACCAAAACAAGGGACTACCTTTCACACCACTCCCTGCCGCCCAAACCCTAACAACAGATGCATCAAGACTATGCATGGGGGGCTCACCTGGCAGGGAAGTGCATTCAGGGCAAATGGAACCCAAGTCAAATGCACATGCATATCAATCAAAAAGAAATGTTAATTGTAAAGAATGCTCTGACAGCCTTAAAGGACCACATTCTTCCAGGACAACTAATGGTAAAGATGGACAACACCACTGTTATGTGGTACATAAACAAGCAGGGGGGGTACACGCTCTTACCCCCCTCTGCAGACTAGCCATGGCATTGTGGAACACAGCCTTGAGCTACCAAGTGCACCTAAAAGCTCAGTTCCTGCCAGGAAAATTAAATACACTGGCAGACGGACTAAGCAGAAACCTCATGGACCCACACGAATGGAAACTGGAACCAAGGATTTTCAACATGTTGACAAGCAAATGGGGGAGCCCAGATAGAGACCTGTTTGCCTCTCCCCAGAACTACCAGTTGGACAAATTGTACACAAGGACTCCCCACAAGCAAGCCTGGAAAGTGGATGCTCTGTCCTTCAGCTGGAAAAACCTATCAGTCTATGCCTTCCCCCCTCTGCGTCTGCTTTCCACAGTACTACTATAAATCAAACAGGACAAACCAAGGATGATTTTGATTGCTCCAGACTGGCCACGCCAACACTGGTACCCCCTCCTGCGCAGTATGTCATGGTTAGCCCCATGGCACCTGCCTCAGACTCTTTCCCTGTTGTCTTAGCAGGAGAACCAGATTCTGCACCCTCAGCTTCTAACACTGAACCCTGCAGCCTGGGTAATTACATAATCTCTTCTCTACCATCCCTCAGTAAACCTGTGATGGATATCATTTTAGAGGCAAGGAGGCCTAGTACTAGAAAGTCTTATGGTGAAAAATGGAAAAGATTCTGTGTTGGAACCAATCTCAAGGGATGAGCACAGCAGCAATCAATTTACCTCGGGTTTTACAATACTTAACTTGAGATGCTTCACAAGAGCCTGTCTTTTTGCTTCATTAAAATCCACGCCTCAGCCATTTCAGCTCATTATAGCACAGAACCTCCCCTCTTCTCTCATCCACTGCTCAAGCAGTTCCTCAGAGGGGCCATAATTTTGAGACCACCCTGGAGAGCTCCAACCTCAGCCCTGGGACCTTAACTTTGTTTTGGAGAAACTCACTCTACCTCCTTATGAGCCAGCAGCTACTGCAGACTTGGTTTCTTTCCTGGAAAACAGCTTTCCTTTTAGCAATCACTTCAGCAGGAAGGGTATCTGAATTACAGGCCCTTATGGCATTAGAGCCTTTCATCATCTTTCATGCGGACAGGGTGTCCCTCAGAACCAATCCATCCTTCATGCCCAAGGTCGAATCCAGTGTGGCTCTTAATCAGTCTATTCATTTGCCAACCCTCTTTCCCAATCCACAGAACAAAGGGGAATGGATAATGCATTCCTTAGATGTGCACAGACAACTGATTCTACTTGGACAGGACTAAACCTTAACAGAAATCTGAACAACTGCTGGTGGCATTTGCTGCAAGGGCAGAGGGGAAGGCTATTTCAAAGCAAACCAATTCTAAATGTATAGGCCATTGCATTCATTTCTGCTATAAGCACCATGGAAAACCTATCCCCCAGGGGATCAGACCTCACTCCACCAGGGCTGCATCTACCTCTACAGCCTTTCTCAGAGGCATCCCTACCAGGGACATCCTAGATGCTGCTACCTGGAGTTCTGTGCATACTTTCACCAAGCATTATCATTTGCCAATTTTCTCTAAATCCAGAGCTGGCTTTGCCACTGCAGTCTTGCAGGGCCTTATAGCTGGTCCTAATGCTATCTAAATTCCTCCTTCCAACCATAGCTTTGGGAATCTACCCAAATGTAATGACTGCAACAGTGAAACACGAAGAAAATAGTACAGTTGTGTACACTTACCATAAATGTAGATGTTCAAGTGTATTCACTGTTGCAGTCGTGGTTACCGTCACTCCAACCCCCTAACTTCTTTTGGCTATACCTCTACTTTCCTTTACTATGCTTAAAAGCTTTTTGGTGTATTTGCTTTTTTGTTGGAGGTATATCATTGTACTTTAATATTTAATTGCTCCCCATTAGGGGAGCACCTGACATCTGGGGCAAGAAAAACTGATGTAATGGCGTTTGCTGCATGTTTTATACACCTGACGTCATGGAAGAAGGGACAGCAACCAACGCTGGACCCAAGACTTTGGTAATCAGGCTGACTGAGGGCTACTGCAAGTAGATAACCCAAATGTAATGACTGCAACAGTGAATACACTTGAACATCTACATTTATGGTAAGTGTGCACATCTGTACTTTCTTCTACAGATGTTCATCGTGCATACAGCTGCAGTCATTACAGATGGGTTATCCTGCCGTCAGGCGGGTCCTCGGTCGGCCGAATTCCAAAGTCTAGGTCCGGCGTCGGTTGTCGCTTCTTCTCTGACGTCAGTGCGGCAGGGGTATAAAAGAGGCAGCCAGCGCCATTTTCTTCAGTCTTTCTTGCCGCGCGGTGCCTGAAGCAGAAGCAGTTCGCAAGTGCCGGTCGACCAGCTCCTGAGATTTACGAAAGTATTTCAGCCGAAGTCTTCTTTAAAGCCAAGTACCCCGTTGAGGAAACTTTTCTTGCCTCAGACCGATGTCAGACAAAGTTAATAATTGCATTTCTTGTGGGAAGCAAATACCGCATAAGGATTTTCACTCTTTCGGTATACCTTGCTTAGGGCCAGACCACGACATCTCGGCCTGCCGTTTTTGTGCTAGGTTCAACAAGCGCACTATTAAGCGCCGGGCGGAGTTCGCCCTTCATTATTTTGGCAAAAAATTTAATTATATCATGTCGTCGGATACACCGACGCCAGTTTTAAGCAAAAGACGCAAAGATAAGGACCGACATCCGAGGTCTGCACCGAGTACTGAGACCACACTTAGGCCGACTACCGGTTCTCCAGTTCTCAGTGAGGCGCCTACGCAGCCCCTGACTACCGATGAAACTATTTTACCGGTGACTTCAGTACCCGAGGTCACAGGCTCCTCGGTCTCCATTCCCACTGCAGATACAGACTCCACTCTTGGCGGGGAAACTGAAAATTTAGTGAGGCCTACTATTTTTGAAGATGTCTTCAGGCCTGCCACCTTCTCTATTACATCCCTCACTAAATCTAAAGCTGCCATGAAAACTAAAAAAACGGATCCTCAGACCTCCTCTCAAGGCCCCATGCCTAAAAAACAGATGCTTAAAATGGCTGAGGATTTGATAACTCTCATCAGGGGTTCTCAACCCCCCTCTGACAAAAAACCCAGACTGGAGGAAGACTACCCTTCCTCAGACCAGGCTTCTATTATCTCAGACCATTCTGAGGACCAGGATTATGCCTATTCCCTTTTGAAGACTCTGATGCTGAGGAGTCTATCCCCCCCCCCCCCCCCCCCCCGAGGACTACTCTTTTGGGGAAATCCTGCATACATTGAGGGAGCACTTCCATTGGGAAGGCCAAGATTACTCAGATTCCAAGAAAAGGCTCAGGGAATTTTTACTGCTCCCCCAGCATAGGCCCCTGGCTATCCCTCCTGTTTTAGATATTTTGGATGATGTGTACGCAGAAGCCAGTCTTAATCCAGATTCTTTACCTCCAGCCCCTGTTAAACCAGACAGGTATTACCGGGTTCCTGATTCTCACCAGTTCCTTTATAAAAGCCATACTGCTGACCCAAAAACAATTTCACAGGGTCCCAAGGGAATAAAGGCCTCTACTGCTAAAAACCCTTTACCTTCAGAGAGAGATTCCAGAGCATTAGAAAGGTGGGGGAAAAAGGTGTATACATCTGCCACTTTAACCATGAGAGCATTAAACTGTCAATTCCATATGTTAAAGTACCAACAGTTTTTGTTATCTCAGCTGAAAAGCAAAATGACACAAACAGAACAACCAGATTTTGAAAGAGTTGCAGGATTTGTTGCATGGAGCAGAGCAAGTGGGTAAACATACCTTGCATTGTGGTTTTGATGCTTTAGAGGCCTCATGCAGAGCTGCTGTCATGGGGTCTGTCATACGTAGGCATGCTTGGCTCAAAGAGCAAACCTTACCAGATCATGTCAAAGCAAAGTTATTAGATGCACCACTTCAAAAAGAAGTATTGTTTGGTGTTAAAGCTGAGGAGGTACTAAAGAAAATGGAGGAAAAAGCGAAATCTATGCAAACAGTGAAAGATTTCTTGCAGGTGCAACCTCCACGCTTCAGCAGAAACTGGCCTTCAAAAAATTGGTCCTTTCCAGCCACGGACAGACCTCAAAGGGGCAGATACAGATGCCCAAGGGGTAGAGGACAACCTCAAGGATCTTACAGAGCTAGACAGTGGCAAGCACCAACCCCAAGAGGTGGAGAAGATAGATCACAGTCATTTAGAAAACAGACACAATGACTTCCCCCTATGCCTGCCAAACAAAGCTATAATGGCAGCACCTTTGGGTGGAAAACTGGCATTATTTTCAAAAAACTGGCACATTGTTACAAAAGACAAATGGATTCTGGACATTATAGACAGAGGCTACAGGTTCCACTTTCACACCCTTCCAAAAATGAGAGGCTTGCCAAACCTGCCACAAAATCAAGGGGCAGAGGCACAAAGACAAATTTCCGCTCTCATGGATATGAAAGCAATTCAAGAGGTACCTGCAAAAGAGCAAGATCAAGGTTTTTATTCCAGACTATTTCTGGTACCAAGGAAGGACAAAGATTGGAGACCCATCTTAGACCTATCCATCCTAAACACATATCTACAGGTGCCAAAATTCAAGATGCTCACATTACAGCAGCTTCTTCCCATGCTGGGCAAGGAGTCTTGGCTGGTAACGTTGGACCTCAAGGAGGCATACCTGCATGTCCCTATCAGACAAGATTGCAGAAGATACCACAGATTTCTTGCAGGTTCAACCCATTACCAATTCTCTGCATTGCCCTTTGGCTTATCCACTGCGCCCAGAGTGTTTCTGAAATGCCTGGCATCAGTAATTGCCTTCTGCAGACAATAAGGAATACAAATCTACCCATATCTGGACGACTGCCTGATCCAAGCGGACAGCAAGGACATTCTATTGCAGCATCTGGCGTTTGTAATAAAACTGTTAAACTACCTGGGATACACAGTGAACAAAAAGAAATCAAAACTAATACCTTCTCAACAGATAATTTTCCTGGGTGCCAGCTTAAATACAACCACCCAGATGGCCTACCTCACGCCAGAGAAACAAGGGCAACTGTCTCAATACTTCAACAAAATGGCAACTTTCACCAGACTAACTGCAAGGAAAGTCCTGCAGGCTCTGGGATTCATGGCATGTTGCATCCTACTAATACTATGTGCAAAGCTGCATATGAGGAAACTACAATGGTACCTAAAAAAACTTGTGGTCTCAACACAGCCACAGCTTGGAAACAATTATACCACTCATTCCATGCCTTCAAAAGGAATTTTTGTGGTGGGCTCAAGCATGCCAAAGAAACACAGGTCTCCCTTTCTGTTTATCTCAAGCAACTCAAATCATCACAATGGACGCCTCAGACTACGCTTGGGGAGCACACATGGCAGATCAGTGCATTCAGGGAAAATGGTCCCAAAAAGAGAAGCACCTACACATCAACCAAAAGGAGATGCTAGCCGTGCAAAATGCTTTTATGACCTTCAAAGACCTACTGCATCCAGGCCAGCTGTTGATAAGGACAGGCAACACCACAGTCATGTGGTACATAAACAAACGGGGGAACTCATTCATACCCCCCCTGTGCAGGCAAGCCATGACCCTGTGGAACACAGCACTGGAATTACAAATTCAACTACAGGCACAATTCCTGCCAGGGAAGGAAAAGACACTGGCAGACAACCTAAGCAGAAATATGACAGACCCACATGAATGGAAGTTGCATCCTCAAATCTTCTCAAAGATAACTCAGGTGTGGGGACAGCCAGACATAGATCTATTTGCTACCCACAGAAATTAACAGTTGGAAAAATTCTGTTCAAGGACCTATCATCCACAGGCCTGGAAAGTGGACGCACTCTTTCAATTGGACAGCATTGACGGTCTGTGCCTTTCCCGCCTCTTCCTCTACTGACCAAAGTTCTATTAAAAGCCAGAGCAGAGAGGCCACATGATTCTCATTGCTCCAGACTGGCCACGACAGCACTGGTATCCTCTCCTAAAGAGCCTGACACACTCACCACCATGGATCCTACCTCTAGTTCCTCTTCTGTTGTCCCAGCACAACTACAAAACCCTTCACAGCCAGCTCAAAACCCTGAATCTAGCTGCATGGAGAATACCATAATTTCCCAACAGACTCTCCTCTCCAAGGAAGTGCAGGATGTCATCTTGGAGGCCAGAAGACCCTCTACTAGAAAAGCCTACTCTGCCAAATGGAAACGATTTTGTTCCTGGAATCAAGAAAAGGGCCAGAATCCTTGGGTAATAAATATACCTCAAATTTTACAGTACCTAGCTGAGATGTTAAACAGTGGCCTTTCCTTCTCCTCCATCAAGATCCATGCTTCAGCCATTTCTGCACAATGCAATACGGATCCTCCTTTATTCTCACATCCTCTGTTAAGGCAGTTCCTCAGAGGGGCAAAAAATATAAAACCCCCACGGAAACCACCAGTCCCATCTTGGGACCTCAACTTCGTATTGGAAAAGCTGACCCTGCCTCCCTTTGAGCCGGCTTCTTCAACAGAGCTACAATACTTGTCGTGGAAAACGGCCTTCCTTCTGGCTATTACCTCAGCACGCAGGGTTTCGGAGCTATAGGCCCTCATGGCTGTGCAACCATTCATCATTTTCCATCAGGACAGAGTTTCCTTACGAACCAACCCTACCTTCATGCCAAAGGTAGTATCCAGTGTAGCTTTGAATCAGACTATTAATTTACCTACCTTTTATCCAAATCGACAGAACAAAGGGGAGAGACTACTACATTCCTTGGACATTCACAGACAACTTTGTTATTACTTGGACAGAACAAAGTCATTCAGGAAATCTGAGCAGCTCTTTGTGTCCTATGCTACAGGTGTTCAGGGAAAGGCTATTTCCAAGCAGACCATTTCAAAATGGATAGCCCACTGCATACGCTTTTGTTATTCATTTCATGGAAAATCTGTGCCTGTATACATCAGATCCCACTCCACCAGGGCTACAGCTACCTCTGCAGCTTTCCTCAGGGGGGTCCCTACCAAGGACATTTTGGAAGCAGCTACTTGGAGTTCAATGCACACTTTCTCCAAGCACTACCACCTTCCACTATACTCAAAATCTAGAGCGGGCTTTGCCACAGCAGTCCTGCAGGGCATCCTAGCCCCTCCTAGTTCCACTTAGTGCCTACCACCCTTACTTAGCTTTGGGATTCTACCCATCTGTAATGGCTGCAGCTGTATGCACGATGAACATAGTACAGTTTTGTACCTACCATAAATGTAGATGTTCGAGTGCTCATACAGCTGCAGTCCAGGTTACCCTCCCTCCATCCCTTCTTAGGACAGGCCTTATGACAAACACCTTTATCATATAACCTTTTTGGGGTATTCTTTTATGGTGTATTTGCTTGCAACTACTGTTTTTAGATTTATCAACATTGCATGTTTGCATAATATTATGTTTTGCCTTCCTTCTGGGGGCACCTGACATCTGGGGCAAGAAAAACTGAAGAAAATGGCATCGGCTGCCTCTTTTATACCCCTGCCGCACTGACATCAGGGAAGAAGCGACGACAACCGACGCCGGACCTAGACTTGGGAATTCGGCCGACCGAGGACCCGCCTGACGGCAGGATAACCCATCTGTAATGACTGCAGCTGTATGAGCACTCTAACATCTACATATGGTAGGTACAAAACTGTACTTTCCACCTGTCCATCCAGCCTTCTTGGATGCATTTAACAATGCCTCTCAAAGTCCAGACTCTCAGGGCCCCAGCCCCTAAGAAGCTTGATCACATTTACGAAGTCCCTGAGGATTGTAATTTCCTTTTCAAATATCCAGCAGCAGACCCAGCAGTTATCTCGATTGCTACTGACAAATCCTCCAGGATGCTCCCTTTCACCTACCCGTTTCCTTTGGTCACGGAAAGTTGAACCTTGGAAAGATTAGGTAAAAAGACCTACAATTCAACAACTTCAGCTTTTAGGGCTGTAAACTACAAGACACACATGCTTAACTATTCTCTAGAATTATTGTCGTAGGCTACTGCTGCCATCTCAGACCTCCCTGATTTGGAGGGTAAAATCTTAGCCCTGTCCCCTTTGGGAACCTCCTTTCAAGTGGCCAAGCATTCCTTAAAATGCAGCCGTGCCGCTGCTGAGGCCTGTGCCAGGGCACCTGCAACTGGGTCTGTGCTTAGAAGGTTTTCCTGTCTCAAACTGCAGCCACTTCAGGATGATTTTAAATCCAAACTGATTGATGCTCCTCTTAACACTTCTCTGTTTGGCCCCTGCTGCTGCGCCACTTTCAAGTCCCTACAAGAAAAGACTAAGGAACTCGAGTTGAAACATCTCCTGGTTTCACCAGTGTCAAGATTCCATAGAAACTTCCCTTCAAAACCTGTCTTTGTCCATAGTCGCTCCCACTACCAGCAGTAAGTATTCTAGAAGAGGAAAGAGACCTTAGAGGACCAGGGCTCCTCAGAACCCTCCTCAACAAAAGCAGCCCTTTCGTGACAGAGCAGGGGGTCCGTGACCACCCTGCTTCTGTCCCACCCCTCCCTCCACCTCTCAAAAGCTCTCAGGGTGTGGGAAGGCATTACCCAAGACGACTGGGTCCTTTCAGTCATAAGAAATGGTACTTTATGGTTTGGTTATCCACTTCCACCTTTCAGGGTGTCCCTCAACACCCAAAGATCAGCTGCATCTCTTCCCAGACCTCCTCTCAAACTTCTACTTACAGGGCTGCATTCAGAAAGTCCATGCCAATTCCAAGGGAAAAGGATACTATTCAAGGATGTTCCTGGTGCCCAGAAAGGATGGCCTCTGGAGGCCAATTCTGGACTTGTCCCAATTCAACACATTCTTAAAGGTCCCTTCCTTCAGAATGCTTACTCTCCAGATCCTTTCCCCTCTGCTCCTCCCTCAAGGTTTAATGGCATTTCTGGACATATTCCTATCTGCACATCTGTATTTACCCACATCGCATGAAATACCTGCATTTTTCTGTGGGTTTCTGACATTTTCAATTCTCTGCATTGCCTCTTGGCCTCTACCACTCAAGTGTCTTCACCAAATGATTGGTTCTGGTCATTGTCCACTACAGGCTACTAGGAATCAAGATATTTCCATATCTGGACGACCTACACCTACAGGCCCCAAGGCCGCAGATCCTGCAACACAATCTCCAAACTACTAGATCTGAAGTTGTTAATCTTCTTCCTATTCATCACGGATAGGTTTGGTTCCGAGCCCTCGGAACCGAGTTGGCCTTATACCAAGCTTTGCGTGCACCAAAAACTCACGAGCTAAGTTGCTACCCACAATGCCCTTTACTCAGTTACCTCGGATCTCGTTTGCCACGCAGCCATATAGCAGCATTTCACCAAGCTCTCCAGCTAAGTGATTTATCTTCTACATTTACAAGTTTTTGTAAAAGCTTTTTCTTACAGCTTGTTCTTTGATATCTTTATATACTCAGCTCTACCCACAGGTATCCCTTTCATACCATTGTTGGTATTTTGAATGTTCTACCCTTGTGGTATCTTATTACCATTGTTGGTATTTTCTCTCTTTACTTTCTTCTTTTTCCTCCACTTTCCTCACTCTTTTTCTTTTGTGTGGGAGTGTGTACTGTTATGTCTGAGAAGGGAACTACGGTGTTTAAACACTGCTCTTCTTGCAGGGGTAATCTTCCAAATAGCGACCTTCATGAAGAGTGTGTGTACTGTTTGGGGGTTCCGCATTTATTGGCAAAACCCCCGTGTGATATTTGTGCTAGCTTCAGTCAGCGGACGCTGAGTGAACGTCGGAATAAACTGATTTTGAAGGGCCTGCTTGCATCGCCTTTTTCGGAGGCTGTTTCTGCGATGGAGGTCTCACCCCCTCTTTCTGTGGACAAGAAACATCCTCGCTCAGACCCCACTTCATCGACTGGTGACAGAGGTAAAAGCCATAAACACAAGGCCCAAAAGTCTTCCTTCGAGCACTGTACTGCCTCCTTGGTTCCAACTACATCGGTTCTGAGTTCGGCTCCAATGAAGCTTACCAAGGTCGCCTCGTCGACACCTACCCAGGCACCGACAACTACGGCGCCATCTACCTCTGTTCCAATCAGTTTGTCTGTCTCGGCACCGACGTCGCCCCACCTCTGCTTCGATGTTGGTTCCCACAACAACTTCGGAGCAGTTTTTGACATCCACCCCTGTTGTGACTTCGGCTCCGAGCCCGTTCTCAACTCCAACCATACTGTTGTTGCCAATTTCTAAGTTGGAATCGGTGCCGTTCTGTGATACACCACGGACCCGATATTTACCGTCTGTGGACCCGTTTGCCAGACAAGCCTGCAACCCCTTTTTGGACTGGCCTGATTCCCCCTCATGGGCATCGGTAAGATCCACCAGGAGCCTTTCAGAATTGGATGTGGTGTGCCTTTTTGACCAGCTGCTGACCGCCAGGGGAATTTCAAATTTGCCTAGACCCTATCCCACTCCAGGCTTTGGGCCTATTACTCCAGCGACCCCTACATACTCTCCTCCCTTGGATCCTTTGGTTCCAAGGCTCATTTATCCGACTTTTTTTTTTTTTTTTTTTAGAGGACCCCCTTCCTCGGTGCCGACAACGACAGTGTCCGAGGCCCTTTTGGGTGTCAGTTCCATCAGAACCCACCTTCCCTCAGTCTCATGCTTGGGGGGTGGAACCTCTGGTTCCTGCCTCGGTTCCGACTGTTGTCGGTCCCAGCCTCGAGGGTGACTATCGCTCTGAGTTAAGGCTGCGTCCCCGGTGGGAAGGCCGTGTGGAGCGGGGTGTGACCCAGATTCCAATTTTGTCTTCTTCGGTTCCGGGCTCCCACTTCTCTTCGGGCAGGCCCGCTTTCCGAGTGATGGAGAGGGTGCTTGCTTCTAGCAATCCTCCTGTGTCAGTTATTCCCCCAGTTCCTTCTGAGCTGCAGCTGTCAAAGGCCACCCACCCAGGACTCCGAGAGCACAAGGCCCAGGAAACCCCTGTCCAGGGTGTTTCCCTTTCTGAGTCTTCGGATGCTCCCACCGAAGAACCTCCTTGGAAATGGGCATGTAAGAGGAAACACATGAACTCTCCAGAGGAGTCCTTCACGGAAGATATGGACTACGATGATGGGGAAGGATCCCCATGGTCACCCCCCTGACTGTCTCCTTCGGAGACATCATGGAAATCTTGAAACAGAGGGGTGACTGGAAGCCCTCTGATCCTTCCTCGGAGGAATCCGTATTCCTGCAGGCCTTTCGCTCTCGGCCCTCTACTTCTTGGGTGAACCCCCCCCCCCCCCCGCCGATGAATTGGTTAAGCTCATCATGCAGCGGGCGTGGAAGTATGCGGACACAGTTGAAGCCATCCCTAGGAGATCAGATAAGTTACTCTCCCCCAGAGGATCAACCCCATTGGTCTAGAGGTTTGCCATTGGATGCTATGATGGTGGCGGCAGCCACGAAAAAGGACCTGGTGAAAGAGAGTGCTGCTGTTCACCCGCCCAACAGAGAGTCTCAGGCAGTGGACAGGTTATGGAAGCCAGTGTTTGCATCAGTGACCTTTGCAGTTAGGTCTCTTTTTGGCACATTTTACGAGGCTCCAGACAGATCTTATCTCTGAACTCTCCGGAACCCTCGCGGGCCAAGTATCGGATAGAGCACGAGATAAAGCTGCTTCCCAACTTGCCACCCTAGAGTCAGTGTCCAATTCATCCATGAGGTTGCTGTCACACGCAACCGAAAGAGCAGCTAGAGCTGCGGGTGCAGGCATTGTGATGAGATGCCATGCCTGGATGCGCATTTATGACCTCGCCGACTCCTTCAAGTCTTCCATTTTAAATGCCCCTATCTAACCATCAGCCCTGTTGGGTGCTAAGGTCAAGGATACATTAGCCAGGTGCGTGCAAGACGGGAAGACCTTGTCTGCCTCTGGCCTACGCTTTTTCAAACCTTAGCGTTCCTTCTCCAGGAATCAGAGGAGCGAGAAGATGTGGCAAAAGAAGTCTTAAGGTCCTTTTCGTGACGCACATGGTGAGGACTCCTCCAGAGGCAGAGGGGGTTCCAATAATGGAAGACGCCCCTTTCGGAGCAGAAGGGGTTCCCGGAACCAGGGTTCCAGAGATTCCTTCTTGGGTAGACCGTATCAGCGCTCCTGAAGTGCTGCCCGATTGCTTTCTTCTAGAAGCAGTCGGGGCGCGTTTTTTTCTGCACCAAGCTGCCTGGCTCTCTCTTACAAACGATCAGTGGGTGCAGAGAATCATTACCAGAGGCTACCATATTCCCCTAATATCTTATCCAAGACCTCCAAATTCCCTTCCCGATGTTCCACCCAGTCAAAGGGAGGAGGTAGCTTCCGAAATATGAAAGCTATGTCGAAAACGAGCCAAGGTCCCCCAGATCAGTGTGGGTCAGGATTCTACTCAAGATTCTTTTTTGTGCCAAAGAAAACAGGGGACTGGAGGCCCATTCTGGATCTCACCCAACTAAACAAATCGGTAGTTCAGACCAAGTTCCGCATGGTCACGATTCAAACCATCCTTCCCTTTCTGCAGGAGGGTGTGTGGATGAGCTCATTAGATCTCCAGGATGCGTATTACCATATCGAGATGGACAAGCACTCCAGGAGCCTCCTTCACTTCCGGTTGGGAGACGATCACTACCAATTCAGAGCCCTGCCTTTCGGTCTCTCGACGGCCCCTAGAGTGTTCAAGAAATAAATTACAGTGGTAACAGCTCATCTGAGACTTCACGGATTCCAGGTGTTTCCGTACCTAGACGATTGGCTTCTCTCCACATCCACCAAGCGTCTACTGGTCAGGGCCATCCAGTACACCCTAGTTTTAGCGGAGTCACTGGGCATCACCGTACATTGGGAGAAATCCAACTTTCAACCCTCACAACAATTGGAATTCATAGGGGCAGTATTTAACACCCGGTCAAGCCTGATCTCACTTCCTCTTCACAGGCTTCAGAGATTAAGGGCACAGGTTCAAGTGATACTGTCGAAGAAAGGTGTCTGCAAGGGAAGTTCTCCAAGCCCTGGGGTCTATGGCTGCAGCCATCCCTATTGTTCGCTTAGCCAGACTACACATGAGATTACTACAATGGCTTCTTCAGGCCCAGTGGATACTCTTATCTTCACCCCCTGAGCTCACAGATTCTCATCACCAACACTTACAAACTAGATCTCCTCTTGTGGATGAGTACAGATGAAAATCTTTGGTGTCGCCCCTTCCAGTCTCCCCAGCCCAGCGTCACGGTGACTGCGTATGCTTCCCTGATGGGGTGGGTGGGGCCACTTCCAGGGAAAGGCAGTCCAAGGCCTGTGGTCCGAGGTAGAGGTCAACTTTCATATCAATGTCCTGGAGTTAAGTGCGGTGCTATTGGCATTGCAAACTTTTCATCCGCTCCTTCCGTCCAGAACGATTGCTGTCCAGTCGGACATGTCTGTGGTCTGGTACTTAGACAGGGAGGAACCAAATCCTACTTCCTATGTCAACAAGCCATGAGAATCTGGCAGTGGGTGAAAGCTTCCATCCGCTTTCTGATCGCAACGCATATCCCGGGGAGCTCCAACGTGATTGCGGACGGGCTGAGCAGATGCATTCTCCATCCTCACGAGTGGTCTCTCAGCCCGAGTGTGGCGGCGGAAATTTTCAGCCGTTGGAGCCGCCTGGGTCCAATACTGCCGGCGGCACTTCTCCTAAGCTAGTCACCAGTTCGCCGGTACTCAGTGGGGCGCTTTCGCAGCCCCTGATACCCGCTACTTTAGATTCCCAGGTCTCTACTGAGAACCATTCAGAGTCCAGTATGCCGCGAGATGTTTCAACTGTGGAACATGCGGATGTCTCTACTTTTGGATGGGTCCGGAGCCGCTGTGCAGGCACCGGCTTCTGAGGGTGTATGTAAGCTTACTGACTTGCATATTAAACCGAGGCCATCTTCTTCTTTAAGGCCTAAAACTCGCACCATGCCTAGAAAACCAACACCCAGACCGCATGGTCAGGCCTCTGTCTAAAAAAACAAATGATAAGAATGGCTGAAAACCTTATTACTTTAATAAGGGGAAGCCAACCTTCCCCCTCTAAGAGACCTAGGAATGAATTTGCTTATGTTATTTCTGATCAGGATTCTGAAATTTCTGTTTCCTCTGATGACCAGGATTTACCTTTATCTACCTATGAGGATTCTGATGCAGAGGACTGTATTCCTTCTGCTTCCCCTCCAGAGGATTTCTCTTTTGGTGAAACCTTGCATACTCTTAGGGAGCATTTTCGCTGGGAAAGCCAGGATTACTCGGATTCTAAAAAGAGGTTTAGGGATTTCTTACTCCTGCCCCAATACAGGCCTTTAGCTATCCCCCCTGTACTGGACATTGTTGATGATGCCGTTTCGGAATCTAGCTCGGCCCCTGACTCTTTGCCTCCTGCTCCCAGAAAACCTGATAAATATTACAGGATTCCTGACTCTAAGTTCCTTTTTAAAAATCCAACTGCGGATCCTGAGACCATTTCACAGGGACCCAAGGGCATTAAGGCTACTACTGCCAAAAATCCTACCCCTTCTAATAGAGATTCCAGGGCGCTGGATAGATGGGGTAAGAAGGTGTACACTTCTACAACCTTGGCCATTAGGGCCTTATAACTGCCAGTTGCATATGTTAAAGTATCAGACATAATATTGGATTGCATAAACAGAAAATGATGTTGATTCCGGACTGTGCTGAAAATAAGGATTTACAGGATTTAATGCATTCTGTTGAACAAATTGGAAAACATATTTTGCAATGTGGTTTTGAATCACTAGAGGCATCTTGCAGGGCTGCTGTCACTAGGTCTGTACTGAGAAGGCATGCTTGGCTTAAGGAGCAATCCTTGCCAGATCATGTTAAAGCTAAATTGTTGGATGCTCCCTTAAATCAGGACCGCCTGTTTGGCAACAAAGCAGAAGAAGTACTTAAAAAGATGGAGGAAAAAGCTAAATCTATGCAAACTGTTCCTTACAGGTACAGCCTCCAAGATTTAGTAGGCATTGGCCCTCTAAGAATTGGTCCTTTCCTGCTTCTTCCAGGCCTTCTCAGTCCAAATCCAGAACCGGCAGAACACCCAGGCTTCAGTCCCAAGGTACGCACAGGACTAAGCAGTGGGGGGCTCCCACTTCCAAATCAGGGAGTAATAAGACTCCCCCTATGGTAAACTGTCTCAATGACTTAACTTTAAAACCTCCAAGCCCTTCTGAACTGTGACTGCTCCTTTAGGGGGAAAGATTGCTCTGCAGACAAAAAACTGGGAACTGATTACCCAGGACAAATGGGTTTTAAATATAGTTTCCCATGGATACAGATTTTGCTTCCACACGTTACCAACCCCTAACGGTTGGCCAGATCTAACCCCAAATCAGTTGGCAGAGGCTCAAAAGCAAGTACTCTCTCTCTTAAGCATAAGGGCTATTCAGCATGTACCAGAAGAGGAAAAGGGACAAGGTTTCTACTAAAGACTTTTCGTGGTACCCAGAAAAGACAACTCATGGCGTCCTATCCTGGACCTTTGTATCCTAAACACCTTTTTGGTGATCCCAAAATTCAAGATGCCAACTCTTCACCGGTTGCTTCCTATGCTAGGCAAGGATGCGTGGTTGACAACACTGGATTTAAAGGAAGCCTACCTGCACGTCCCAATCAGGAAATCTTGCAGAAGATACCTGCGCTTCAAAGCAGGCTACATGAACTATCAGTTCTCTGCACTGCCTTTGGCATATTTACTGCGCCCAGGGTATTCACAAAGTGCCTAGCTCCAGTCATTGCATTTTGCAGGCAAAGAAATATTCAAATGTACCTGTACCTGGACGATTGTCTAATTCAGGCAGAAAGCCAGGACATACTTTTGAATCATCTGGCGTTTGTACAAATGGTGCTAACTTGTCTGGGGTACACCATAAATAGAAATCACTTCTTGTACCCTGTCAACAAATTATATTCCTGGGAGCAAGCTTGAACACAACTTCCCAGATGGCTTTTCTCACACCGGGGAAACAAATTCATTTGACAGCTTACTTCAAACTAATGGCCACAAAAACCCTGCTGTCTGCAAGGCAAATGCTGCAAGCCTTGCGGTTCATGGCCTTCTGCATTCTCCTAATTCCATATGCAAGACTGCATATGAGGAAACTACAATGGTATCTAAAAAACCTATGGTGTCAACATTCTCAGGATCTAGAAGCAATGATTCCTATCATACCTTGCCTACAGTTTAAGTTCCTTTGGTGGGCAGAGGCCTGCCACCAAAACAAGGGACTACCATTCACTCTACCCCTTGCCGCCCAAACCCTAACAGACTCATCAGACTATGCATGGGGGGCTCACCTGGCAGGGAAGTGCATCCAGGGCAAATGGAACCCAAGTCAAATGCACCTGCATATCAATCAAAAAGAAATGGTACCCGTACAGAATGCTCTGACAGCCTTTAAGGACCACATTCTTCCAGGACAATTAATGGTAAGGACAGACAACACCACTGTTATGTGGTACATAAACAGCAGGGGGTATCCATTCATACCCCCTCTGCAGACTAGCCATGGCTCTGTGGAACACAGCCTTGAGCTACAAAGTGCATCTACAGGCTCAATTCCTGCCAGGAAAGCTAAATACACTGGCAGACGAACTAAGCAGAAATCTCATGGACCCACACGAGTGGAAACTGGAGCCATGTTGATAAACAAATGGGGGAGCCCAGATATAGACCTGTTTGCCCCCCCCCCCCAAGAACTACCAATTGGACAAATTCTGCACAAGGACTCCCCACAAACAAGCTTGGAAAGTGGATGCCCTGTCCTTCAACTGGAAAAATCTGTCAGTTTATGCCTTTCCTCCTCTGCCTCTCCTCTCCAGAGTACTACTAAAGATCAAATAGGACAAACCAAGGACGATACTGATTACACCAGACTGGCCACGCCAACACTGGTACCCCCTCTTGCGCAGTGTGTCACTGTTGGCACCTGCCTCAGACCCCTACCCTGCTGTCCCAGCAGGAGGGCCAGATTCTGCATCCTCAGCTTCAAACCTTGAATCTGGCAACCTGGCTAATTACTTGACCTGTCCGTTACCATCCCACAGTAAACAAGTATTGGATGTCATTTTTGAGGCAAGGAGGGCCTAGTACTAGAAAATCTTATGCTGAAAAATGGAAAAGATTCTGTTCCTGGAACCAAACTCAAGGGATGGGCACAGCAGCGCCCAATTTACCTCAGATTCTTCAATACTTTAACTGAGATGTTTCACAAGGGCCTTTCTTTTTCCTCTATCAAAATTCATGCCTCAGCCATTTCAGTTCATTACAACACAGAATCACTCCTCTTCTCTCATCCACTGCTCAAGCAGTTCCTCAGAGGGGCCAAAACTTAAGACCACCCAGGAGAGCCCCAACTCCAACCTGGGACCTTAACTTTGTATTGGAAAAACTCTCTCTACCTCATTTTGAGCCAGCTGCAAGTGCAGAGTTAAAATTCCTTTCTTGGAAAGCAGCCTTCCTTTTAGCAATCACTTCAGCAAGAATGGTGTCTGAATTACAGGCCCTTATGGCAGTGGAGCCTTTCATCATCTTTCATGTGGACAGGGTGTCCCTCAGGACCACTCCCTCCTTCATGCCCAAGGTAGTATCCACTGTGGCTCTTAATCAGTCCATTCATTTGCCAACCTTCTTTTTTAATCCACAGCACAAAGGGGAATGGATACTGCACTCCTTAGATGCACACAGACAACTTGGATTTTACTTGGACAGGACTAAACCTCAAAGGAAATCTGAACAGCTGCTGGTGGCATTTGCTGCAGGGGCAGAGGGGAAGGCCATTTCAAAGCAAATCATTTCTAAATGGATAGGCCATTGCATTTATTTTTGCTATAAGCTCCATGGAAAACCTATCCCACAGGGGATAAGACCACTCAACCAGGGCTGCATCTACCTCTACAGTCTTTCGCAGAGGTGTCCTTACCAGGGACATCCTAGAAGCTGCTACCTGGAGTTCTGTACATACTTTCACCAAGCATTACCGTTTGCCTATTTTCTCTAAATCCAGAGCCGGTTTTGCCACTACAGTCTTGCAGGGCCTTATAGCTGGTCCTAATGCTATCTAAATTCCTCCTCCCATCCTTAGCTTTGGGAATCTACCCAAATGTGATGGCTTCAACAGTGAAACATGAAGAACATAGTACAGTTGTGTACACTTGCCATAAATGTAGATGTTCGAGTGTATTCACTGTTGCAGCCCTGGTTACCCTCCCTCCAGCCCCTTGACTTCTTTTGGCTATACCTCTATTCTCCTTTACTATGCTTAAAAGCATTTTGGTGTATTTGCTTTTGTGTTGGAGGTATAACCTTGCATATGTATATTTAATTGCTTCCCATTAGGGGGGGCACCTGACATCTGGGGCAAGAAAAACTGATGTAATGGCGTCGGCTGCATGTTTTATGCCCCTGGACTATCTGACGTCATGGAAGATGAGACAGCAACCGACGCAGGACCCAAGACTTTGATAATCAGGCCCGACTGAAGGCTACTGCAAGCAGATAACTCAAATGTGATGACTGCAACAGTGAATACACACGAACATCTGCATTTGTGGTAAGTGTACATAACTGTACTTTCTCCAGGTAGCTGGGGACTCGGTCCCATCAGTGAAGGATAGGAAGAAGATTAACAACTTCAGATAAAGAATTTGTCTTACCATAACATTCCATCTGAGTTGTTCTTCTTGCAGTCATCACACCCTCCCACCGACCCCTTCCAAAGGTTCCTGGCGGATCTTCTGGGTCTTTGTGGTGTCTTAGGGTTTCTGCGCAGAGATGGCCTCTGACTTATTTCTTCTTCTATATGTTGCATGCAAACTCGATCTGAGGTAACTGAGTAAAGGGCATTGTGGGTAGCAGCTTAGCTCAAGAGTTTTTGGTGCAGGCATACTTGGTATAAGGCTGACTCGGTTCCAAGGGCTTGGAACCAAACCCATCAGTGATGATTGAAAGAAGATCAACAACTCAGATGGAATGTTATGGCAAGACATAACTTCTTTTTCCTTACTGGGAAACCTGGGGTTCACTATAATTTACAAAAAAATCTATCCTATCCCTAACCCAAGACCACATTTTCCTTGGGTGCAGAATTCATATAGACATACTAAGAGTTTCTTTTCTCCCTCAAAAAAAAAAAAAGAGTATCTTGACACTTTCTTCCCGTCTCTTCTGCCTTCCACATCACAGCCAGAGAATTCATCAGGGTACTAGGGTTCATGGCCTCTACCATTCCCATGGTGCCTGTGGCAAGACTACAGATGAGGAAACGTAGTAACCAGAGTTAAAAACACACAATTCCAAAATAAGAGAAACACCACCGGCCACAGACTGCTGGATTCCAAAGGTTTATTCCAATCCACAAACACTTTAATCCAACACTGTTAAGACTTCATCAGAACACTTAATTACGAAAACCCAACCCATTTATACTACCCTTTAACATGTTAATTAACATCATAAATTGACTAACAATTTAACAAAACATTTTAAGGAAACTATCTTAATACTTAAAACCAAATTAAAAAAAACTACCATAAAATGTGCTTTAATTTTAATATTCCTGAAATACTCAAATTATCATTTATGCCTGGATAATTGGTTGCGTCCAAACACAATTGCCATTTTAATTCACTAATACCCAGGTGTACATCTTAAATTCTACCTTGTGCTTCCAGTTGCTGCAATAATAATTCAAAACCATGCACATTATATTTCAAAATATGCCTGTTCAACGCATTGGTGATGTCTTCATGTCCAACAAAGGCTCACTAATTTGATCTTTAAAACGTCTACTTGTCTTTCCAATATAATATACCGGGCAGTGTTCACACTTTGCCATGTAAACCACATTTTTACTTAAGCAGTTAAAATGTCTCTGAATATATGTATTATTTCCTTTTATACATACCTTACTTCCAGTCTCCATTGTGTACTTACAAAAAGTACACATCCCACACTTAAAATTTCCCAATTTTCTATTAATGTTGTTGGGGACTATTCTACTGCCCATCTCCAATATTTCTTTGAAGGCCCTGTCCCTTCTGAAAACAAAAATATTGGTAAATTTCCCAACCTGTCCTCCACATTCCGATCTAATTGTAACAGGCCCCAATTCTTTGTAATGACCTCCATGACCAAATCCACTTCCTGATTGAAAGTGGTGCAAATGTCATCCCCATGTCTAAGGACATTCTTATTTTGTTCCATATTTTCAGTGTGGGTGGCCTCCAACATGTGTTTCTTAATTCCTGTTAGGATAGGCTTATAAAATCCTTCAAACCTTTTCCTTGTCTCCTCATCTTTTAGTAAATTAAAAGAACATAGAGGTTCAGGATAACCTCTTTTTATGACTAAACCAATTATAAGATCTATTTCACCCACAAATTCATGATCACAACTCACCATTTTGGCAGCCCTCACTAGCTGACTCTTAAAAAATAGACTCTTTTTGATGATGAGGATGCCAACTCTTAAAGTCTAAATATGAGCTGGAAAAAGTAGGTTTTCTGTAAATCCCTGATGACAAACAATTTTTTTTCCTTTCTCTGTTGTCAAATTTACATCCAAATACGCTATCTTTTCTTTACTATATTCATGGGTGAACTTAAAAAAATCAACTGTCTAGTTAATATATTCTAAAAATCCTTTCAAACCATTCTCATGTCCTTCCCAAACCATAAAAATATCGCCCAGGAACCTTGTATAATGTTTAATATGGGACTGATATTCACTTTGGAATATATATTCCTGTTCCCAATAAGACATGACATAGTTGGCATATATGGGGGCACATGCAGCCTCCATAGCCACTCCAGTCAGCTGTTTGTAATACTGCCCTTCAAAAATGTAAATAGCTGATGTTATGTGATCCTATCTCGCCTACATTCTGACTGATGGGTTCGGAGCCGATCCCTCGGCTCCGACTCGGCACGCTTATGCCAAAGAGCGAAGTCTCTTATTGGCTGAGCTTACTATATCCCAGGATGCACCACTACCAGTCCCCCAGATCTCGTTTGCCGCTAACTAGTGAAGACGTGGTCTCGAGCTGGCTGAGCTGAGTAGTAAATTTTACTTACTTTTTTCTGTCAGAAAATTGTTTTTCCTGTCATAAAAAGCTGTTTTAACGGCTACTCTGTGCTTTGTGTAGTGATTGAAAGTTTTTTGTGGAAACTTGTTGAGTGATTGGGTGTTGTTGCTGATTTCAGGCCTCCTTTATCTGTAGGGCCTTTCCCGGTCAGTTAACCCCTCTCAAACTTTTGGGATTTCAGATCCCCTTGAGTTTCTTGTTGTTCGGATTGTTAAACCGGCAGTTCTAAACTGATTTTTTGTAGAGTCAGTTAAGTAAAGTTAAATTTGGATTGTGTGTTCTTACTGCATTTTTGGTCATAATGTCTCAAAATCCTAGGCCTTCGGGCTTCAAAAAATGCACCAAATGTAATTTTAAAATGTCAATCACAGATGACCACTCTCTCTGTGTTTATTGTTTGGGTGCAAAACATTTACAGGAGTCATGCAGCGTGTGTCACGCTTTTTCCTCTAGGGTCCTCCAGGAGAGGAAAAATAAGCTTATTCTTAAAGGCTTAATCAAACCCTCCTTCGAAGAAGCTCTAGCATCCTCTCCTTCTCCAACCAAAAAGAAGGCGTCGGCTCCGACCAGTCCGTCGGATCCGGCCGCCAAAAGACATAGGCAGGCTTCTCCTTCGGCTCCAAGGACTTCGGAGCCGAGGGCGGAACGGTCTGCCTCGATGCCACCAGTCTCGACTCCTCGGGCTTCGGAGCCGATGGCTGGGGCATTGAGAGGCGGGTCACCTTCGTCGGCTCCACTGGTCTCGGAGCCGACTAAGGTTGCCCGCTCAGACACTTCCTCCTCGGCGCCAAAGTCCTCCTCGGCACCGATGGAATCTACTGTGGGTATTCCCTCGGCGCCGATAATCATCGAGTCGCCTCGGAGCCGGTCCCCTAGTCCTTTGGGGCCGTTGGAGAGGCCTTCTCGAACCCGTTCAGTATCCTCTAAGTCCTCGAGGATGTCGGATTCGGATATAGACAGGGTGCTCCAAAGACTGTTCCAGTCCCCAGTCTTTCAAAAATTTGTTTCGGCTCCGACCCAGTTGGCTTTGGAGCCGATAGCCCATGCCCATCCCATGGCTGTTCCTCCTCCGACCGCTGCAGCTCCGTCGGAGCAGATGCTGTTGGAGCCGGTGGAGATCTTAGGGTCGGCTCCGACCCTTACTCCAACCCGGGCCTTCGGGTCCGAGTTTGGTACACGGACTTCTTCGGCTGGACCCGGGGTGATGTTTGGGACCTATGCTTTCGGTTCCGAGCCTCCCTCTCGGTGCTTCGGCTGCGGGATTGCCGTCTGCTATCATGGCTCCGGAGACTAGACACTCCCAGGATTCTGGGGGTCCGGCTTTCAGGGCTATGAGGAGTGCCTTGGCCAAGTCTTGACCATCTCTCCGGCTTTACCGGCACCTTCCCTGGGCGTGGAGACTGGGTCTTTGGCAGTTCCCTGTCCGTAGGCAGCGGAGCCCCTGGGCCTGAGGTTACCCCATTGGGGTTCCCCTCCTCCTGAGGGTTCTTCGGAGTTGTCTTCGAGGAACCCCGAGGAAGAGATCGTGCAAGAGGAAGCACGTGGACTCCCCCGAGTCTATTACATCGGACACTGATCTTGATGATGCGGAGGGGTCCCGAGTCGTCCTCGGATGATGTCTCATTTGCAGACATCTTAGAGATCCTCAAACAACGAGGCGGCTGGATATCCAAACCCCTCTGCTGATGAGTCAGTGCTCCTCAAGGCCTTTGGGGCTCAGCCCTCCGCCTCCTGGGTGTCTCCGCCCTTGAGCTTCTGGATTTAGTTTGTCCGAGGGCGTGGGAACATCCAGATACCGTGGAACCAGTCCCTTCTCGTCCTAATAAATTTTTGTCTGCCCCACCCGAGAAGGAGTTCCTCACTAAAGGCGTGGCTGTAGATGCCATGGTGGTGGCATCTGCTACACAACAGGGCGTGGCAGAGGCTTCAACGTCCGTCCATCCTCCTAATAAGGAGTCTAGGAGCATGGACAGGTACGGAAGCGCACCTTGACTTCAGCGGCCTTTACTTTAAGGTCTCTGAATTATTTGGCACATTTTACCAGGCTTCAGAGGGATCTGGTCAAGGAGCTGTCAGATTCCCTCTCGGGTAACCTACCTGAGCAGCTAGCCCAGTCGGTTAGCTCTCAGTTGGCTATCCTTACGTCAATTTCTAACTCGTCCATGAGGCTCATTTCCTATGTGGCGAAGGCGGGTAGAGCGGCAGGCACAGGCGTGGCTCTACGGAGACAAGCCTGGCTCCTTGCTTGTCAGTTCGGAGGCCTTCAAGTCTTCCTTCGCCGACGCTCCCTTTGATGGGTCCTCTTTGTTTGGACCCAAGGTTAAAGACACCCTTACCGCTGTGAGCAAGAGGGAAAAACTTTATCTGCCGTAGGTGCCCGTTATTCCACTCCCTTCGGCCTTATCCCAAGGCCAAAGGAGGGGGAAGATGTGATTCCGGAAATCACGTAAGTTTTTCCTCAACAGCAGGAAGATTCCCCTTCCAGAGGCAGAGGACGGGAAATTTTTCTGGGAGACGCCGTCCCAGAGGCGGCAGAGGGCCCGCAATTCTGGAGACCGCGAGTCCTTTCGTGGCTCTTCAGCCTCCCACACATCATGAGGGATTGCCCGGCTGTGCTGCTCGAGCCAGTCGGGTGTCGTTTGCCAAGCACCTAAAAGCCTGGGAGTCAATCACTCAGGACAGATGGGTGCTTCGGATCATTGCCGGAGGTTACACCATCCCATTCACATACTCACCACCACCGTCCAAAAATCCCGGACCCACCACCCAGTCAAAGGGAAATTGCAGCCGCAGAAGCTTTAAAGCTGCTAGAAAAGGAGTCATCCAACCGGTCCCCACAGACCAGATCGGATCCGAATTTACTCCAGGTTCTTTTAGTGCCAAAAGACAGGGGACCTGAGACCAATATTGGATCTCAGCAGACTGAACCAATCCGTCCACGAAATCCAAATTCGAATGGTCACGTTACAATCCATTCTCCCATTGTTGGAGAAGGATGTTTGGATGTGCTCCATAGACCTCAAGGCCGCCTATTATCACATACCGATACATCAGGCGTCCAGGAGGTATCTGCGCTTCAGCCTGGGAGTCAGTCATTACCAATTTTGTGCTCTGCCCTTTGGTCTCACCACAGCCCCCAGGGTGTTCACCAAGTGTTTGGCAGTAGTGACGGCTCACCTGAGAAGTCTTGGATTCCAAGTGTTTCCCTATCTGGACGACTGGCTCCTGACTGCCACCACCAGGCATCTACTAATGGACAACCTCAAAGCCACCATCTCCGTGGGTGCTACCCTGGGGATTACATTCAATTGGTCAAAGTCTGTCTTGCTGCCCTCTCAGCGCATAAGGTTCATAGGAGCAGAGATAGACTCAAAATTGATGCTGCGTTTTCTTCCTGCCGAAAGGATCCAAACTTTACAGGGCCAAGTTCAAGCTCTGATTTCAAGATCCAAAGCCCCAGCCAGGATGGTTCTTCAAGTTTTAGGTTCAATGTCTGCCACGGTTCTTTTAGTTCCTCTGGCAAGATTGCACATGAGGATTCTTCAGTGGCTATTGTCAACTCAATGGTCCTTTCAGGATCTTCCCCTCAATCATCACATCATGATTACAGAAACATGCAAACGGGACCTTCGCTGGTGGCTTCAGACATCCAATCTAAATCAAGGAAGCCCCTTTGTTATTCCCTCTCCAGTGGTTACCCTGACGACAGATGCCTCCCAGATAGGGTGGGGGGGGCATTGTCTGGGCAGGTTAGTTCAGGGCTCCTGGCTTCCAGACGAAGCTCTTCTCCACATCAATGTGTTGGAGATGAGGGCTGTACTTCTATCCCTACAGGCCTTACACAACTTTCTTCCTCAGGGCATCATCGCCATCCACACAGACAACATGTCGGTGGTCTGGTATCTGAACAAACAAGGAGGGACCAGATCTTACCCCCTTTGCAGAGAGGCCATGAGGGTGTGGGAATGGGCTGTAGCTACCAACCGCTTCTTGGTAGCGACCCACATTCGGGAAATCAAATATATTGGCAGACAAATTGAGCAGGACAATTCTCTCCTCACGAGTGGTCCCTAAACGAAACAATAGCAGCTCAGGTTTTCAGGAGATGGGGAACGCCGTGCTGCGATCTATTTGCAACACCACTAAACACGAAGTGCAAAAGGTTCTTCTCCTTGACCCCACATCAATGGGAATCAGCTTTGGTTGCTCTAGCACAACCTTGGCCAACAGGGCTACTTTATGCCTTTCCTCCGATACCACTTCTCTCCAAAGTCATTCAAAAAGCTTCTCAATTGGGGTCCACAATGATACTGATTGCTCCATACTGGCCTTGTCAGGTATGGTTTCCCTACCTGAAGAAACATGCGGTGGACGATCCTTGGACGTTAGATCTAACTCCGGATCTGCTAATCCATCAGTCGGGACAACAGCATCAGTCCCTACACTCCTTGAAGTTGACAGCCTGGCTCCTCCACTTCCGACTTTAGTCAGAAGTCATACATTAGACCCGGAAGTTATTCACATTTTATCTTCAGCCCACAAACCCACCACTAACAAATTGTACCTCAGTAAGTGGAAGAGGTTTGCTATCTGGAGCTCAACTCAGGGCTTAGACCCTATCACTGCTCCGATCCCGGAAGTTTTGAAATTTTTAACATCCCTGTTTAATCAAGGATCTTCTGTCTCTACTATTAAAGTACAACTGGCGGCTATCTCTAAATTCCACGAATCTATGGATCCTCCATTGATGAGCAGCAGATTATGCAAGACTTTTATTAAAGGTGCGGGCCTGTTAAGACCCCCAGTTTTCATCCTGCGCCTCCGTGGGATCTTGATTTGGTGCTTCGTGCATTAACATCTTCCCCTTCGAACCTGCTGCTACATGTGAGTTAAAATATCTGTCTTGGAAAACTGCCTTCTTAGTTGCAATTACTTCTGCAAGAAGAGTCTCAGAGCTTCAAGCCCTATCTATTAAACCACCGTACTTGATTTTCCACAAGGATAGAGTATCACTTAGGCCTAATCCATCCTTTGTCCCAAAGGTCTGTTCTAATCTCTGTCTTCAACAATCTCTAGAGCTACCAGTTTTCTTCCCAAAATTCTCCAATGATGCAGAATACACTCTCCATAAATTGGATGTTCACAGGCAATTGCGCTTCTATTTAGACAGGACTCAGCAATTTCGTAAGTCAGACCAATTGTTTGTGTCCTTCTCAGACAATAAATTGGGTAAAACCATTACAAAAGCTACTATCTCCAAATGGATTAGAGATTGTATAACTCAGGCTTATTCTTCTTGAATAAGCAACTTACAACATCTATCAAAGCTCACTCTACCAGAGCTATGGCAACTTCTATAGCCTTTCATTCCAAACTTGCTATATCGGAGATTTGTGCTGCGGCTACTTGGTCAAATCCGCACTTTCATTTCCCACTATAAATTGGATGTGGCATCTAAAGGGCGAGCATCATTTGGTTCCACGGTACTCAGGAGTGTTTTCCAGTGAGCCACCCAAGATTCAGGTGCTAGGGACGCTGTCCCATCAGTCAGAATGTAGGCGAGATAGGATCACATAACATCTTTTAGTTATGTACTCACCATAACTTCAGATGTTTGGGATCCATCTCGCCTACATTCCTAATACCCACCCTCCTTCCCCCTGCCTTGGAGATCAGAAGAGATTGAACGGTTTTGAGTTCTACTGTTTTATCTTGTTTCATCTGACGATGTTATATAATCAGTGCGTGCATGTGTGCATGTATGCGGACAAACTAGATCTGGGGGACTGGTAGTGGTGCATCCTGGGATATAGTAAGCTCAGCCAATAAGAGACTTCGCTCTTTGGCATAAGCGTGCCGAGTCGGAGCCGAGGGATCGGCTCCGAACCCATCAGTCAGAATGTAGGCGAGATGGATCCCAAACATCTGAAGTTATGGTGAGTACATAACTAAAAGTTTTTCAACACTGCCTCCATCAATGCAGTAAATACATTAATTTGATCTTGGTCAAATAAATTTGTCTTAATTAGATGGACCTCAAGCCATGCCAGCCTCACGTGGTGGAGTATCACAGAAAACAAATTGCACACGTCTATAGTAACTAAAAAAATCTAGTCATTAATATCCACATTGTTTTTCTAAAAATTGCCATGAATCCTTACTTATATACGAAAAAAAAACATCCTTTTTGTAAACGACAATCCAAATGATAATCCAAATATTTACTAATAAAACATGTCTTTGCTCGCTTGCCGTCCACTGTGGGCCTACATTTTAAATTCCCTAGGCCCTTGTGAATTTTTGGTATTCCAAATATATTGGAAACCATTGGGTACTCATTTTTTAAATGTTTGTAATCATTTTCATTTATTTGTCCGTGAAACAACATACCTTCTAACATCAGGTCCAACTTTTTATATGCTATATTAATGTAATTTATATTACTTTCACAATATGTGTCATCCAATAATAGTGTTGTCATACTATCAAGATGATCACTTTTGTCCATAATAACAGCCCCATTACCTTTATCAGGTTTCATTATACTTATACTTTTATCTGTGGCTATATCCAACAGCACACTTTTTTCTTTTATGGACAAATTGCTATTAGAATTTCTAGGTTTGTTCTTAAAACCTTCCCTGATTTCTGTCTCACAAGCCTTTTCAAACATTCCTATCACATTATTGACTGTGGGGTTAAAGGTACTTGGCCTTATACAATGGCCTACCTCCAATCAATTTATGATGTTAATTAACATGTTAATGGGTAGTATAAATGGGTTGGGTTTTAGTAATAGTGTTCTGATGAAGTCCTAACAGTGTTGGATGAAAGCGCTTAACCATAGTTTTGTGTGTGGAGTGGAATAAACCTTTGGAATCCAGCAGTCTGTGGCCGGTGATGTTTCTCTTATTTTGGAACTACAGATGAGGAAGCTGCAGTGGTGCCTCAGATCTGTCTGGACCAAACATTCACATCCTCTAGAATTCTCCATCTCGCTGATCCTTTGCTTGAAAAAGGAAATTCTCTGGTTGTCTCAAAAGGGAAGCCTAAATCCAGGGCTACCTCTGCACCCTGTGGGACCCAGTCCAAGAAATTTACACAGATGCCTCAGACACTGGCTGGAGCATGGCCGTAGGAAAATATACTGTTGAAGGAAAATGGTCCCCCTCCTAGAAAAGGGAATGCATCAACATAAGGGAAATGAGAGCATAGCTCCTGGCCCTTCAAACCTTCAGACCACTTTTTCACCCAGGCCCACTGAAGTTGTTCACAGACAAACATGACTGTGCTCTGGTATGTGAGCAAGGAGGGTGACCAGATCCTACCTCCTTTGTAGGTTGGGCCTACTAGTATGGGACTTCTTGGAGAAGCACGACATGACCATGCAGGCGGTTTACATCCCCTCCAAAAGAAACCTTGTGGCAGACTCACTGAGCAGAACTTGAACTCAATCCCATGAATGGTCGCTTCACAGGGATGTATTCCTGGACGTAGTCCACCAATGGGGTACTCCAAAAGTAGACCTATTTGCCTCCCCCCAGAGCAGACCACTTCCAAGATTTTCTGTCAGAGTCCCAAATCCTCTGGCTTGGAAAGTGGACGTCCTCTCTTTCTTATGGAAGGGGATGTTTCTCTACACATTCCCTCTCCTTCCTCTAATACCAAAAG
Source organism: Protopterus annectens (assembly GCF_019279795.1). NCBI lineage: Eukaryota > Metazoa > Chordata > Ceratodontiformes > Protopteridae > Protopterus > Protopterus annectens. The sequence goes on along the minus strand of NC_056748.1, from coordinate 814,388,772 downwards.
TCCTGTTCAGAATCAGGCAGGAATGAGCAAATATCATGCTGGTGATACCCTTTTGGCCAAGGCAGCACTGGTTTCCCCTTCTCCTTCAGCTAGCCCAAGGGTGTCACCACAAGCTACCCCACAGAGTAGACCTTTTCACACAGAACAAAGGATACCTAATTCACCCCCACCTATCAACTCTCAATTAACTTTGTGGATGATAGGGTTCTAATTCCTTTCAAACACTGCTTTTCTGAAGACATGCTCAGGATTTTGCAGGAGGCCAAAAAACCCAACAGTAGAAAATCATGCGTTTCCAAATGAAAAGATTTTTATTATTGTGCCAATCTGAGGATCAAAATCCATTAACCATTGAAATTCCAGTGATTTTACCCTACTTGTGTGAGTTGCTCAATGCTGGCTTGTCTTATTCATCAGTCAAAGCACACATCAACCACATCTGCATGTCTACCGTTATCTCCTCCTCCTGCCTCCAGGTTCGAGGTGAGTCATTTCCTTAAAGGTGTCCTCCACATCAGACTTCCCAGGAAACCCATCCCTCCTTCCTGGGAACTTAACTTTGTTCTAGAGAAATTGACTCTGCCTCCCTTTGAACCAGCAGTGTCCATTTCCCTCAAGCATTGCACCAAGAAAACAGTCTTTTGGTTGCCTTGACCTCGGCTAGAAGGGTGTCAGAACTCCAAGCCCTGATGGCTGTTCCCCCTTTCTAGTCTTCCATAAGGATAGGGGGTCTCTGAGGACTAACCCATCCTTCATGCCAAAGGTGGTTTACTCTCTCTCTCTTTCAACCAATCCATCCAACTTCCCACCTTCTTTCCTGCCCCACAAAACTGCAGTGAGAGAGGATCCTACACTCATTGCATGTTCACAGACAACTGAGGTACTACCTGGAAAAGACTAAATCCTTCAGGAAATCTGACCAATTTCCATCCCAGGGCACTGGGTCTCCCTGCTTCCAAGCAGACCATATCATCCTGCATCTCTAAAATCATCTCCTTTCCTTACACTAACCATGGAAGGACTCTTTCATCCCCTGTTAAGGCCCACTCTACCAGAGCCATGGATTCTTCCAAAACCTTCATCAAAGGTCTGGATAACACTGCCATTGTTAAAGCAGCCACCTGGTCTGTCATTCACACCTTCACCAAACATTACAAACTGGATTCTGTCTCCAGTTCCAGGACTGGTTTTGCCAGAGCCATTCTCCATGACTTCATTGAAAGCTCCTGTACTCCAGCCTTCTCCCTTCCCTCTTGAGCTTTAGCACTTTTTCTCAGTTGAAGAATACTGCGGCAGGCGAATAGAAGGACATAGAAAATGTTGCGAAAAATCTTACCGTAACTATAGATGATGTTCTCTTCACTGCTGCAGTATTCTATCCGTCCCACCTTCCCCACTGAACTCTTGTTTTTCCTGTATACACACACACCACTTTATCCTTAGATAGCCTTTCCTCCTGGGGCATTCAGTTCCGAGGATGGTATGTGCGTATGTCCGTTTTATGGCCTACATAAGACTGTAGCATACGCCAGACGTGCCATGTACCCTACAGTGGTGAAAAGCCTTTTTGTACACTGGCTGTTTCAGGACGCCATCTGGCGGGGATGTTCCTCAAATGGAGAATAATGCAGCAGCAAAGAGAAGAACATCTATGGTTATGGTAAGATTTTACACAACTTTTCTTTCTCCATGATTGCCCGCCTGGTCTGCTGTACTTCTTTCCTCTCATCCCTCTAATTCCCAAATTTCTTCAGAAAGCATCTTAGTTGAAGAGCACAATCATCCTCATTGTTCCTTATTGGCCTTGTCAAATTTGGTTCCCCTATATTTGGCTTAATCTGCTTCGACCCCATGGATTCTGGAAGCTTAAAATTAATTGCATGGTTTCTCCACTTCCTTTAATAGCAAAATCCTCCAGGCTCTCTTCCCCTGTTTGCCACATTCCCTTTTCCTCCCACAAAGGTTCTAAGAGAAAAATGTACAGAAGTAAATGGAAAAGGTTTGATGTTATGTTGTCCAATCTCACCTTCGTTCTTGTTGGTTGGGTTCGGAGCCGATCCTTGACTCTGATTCGGTCGATTTACCGGCTCTGATTCGGCAGATTTACTATAGCTCGAGAGCTTTTACTGTCTCGAGGCTAACCCCTATCCCAACATGCCTAGTGGTAGCTACCCAGATCTCGTTTGCCGCTTGCAGCATCGAGATTGTGACTACTGGCTCAGGCTAAGTACTTTGTGCCTTTTTCACTTTATTGTTATCCTTTTCTAGGTTTTGTGGTTGTATTATCTCGTTAGAGCGTATACTACCCTGCGTTAGTCTAACGACCCCTTCCTCCTCTTGTTGTGGGTATTTTTTGGCCGTTGCATTTCCCTTGAACCCATTTACATTAGAGGGTGGTTCTTCTCTTTCCCTACCCTTTCTGGGATAGCAGTTTAAGTTAGAGGCTCTCCTATTGGGGGAATAGCCGCTAGAGGCTCTTCCCCTGTTTTTCTTCTCCCCGTTAAAAAAAGTTTTTCTTTTATTGTTTGGGCTAGCCTTTACAGCCTTGTTGTCATTAGTTGTTGTGTGCTGTTTGCTTATAGCTTTGTTTTTATCTAGTGCTGTGGAAAAGAATTTAAACTGTGTCCAAAGAGTCAAAACCGGGTTCCGGCATGTAGCTCGCAAGACATTTCCCTGCAAGCTACATCGCCGAAACCAAATGGCTGCAGCAGCACTTTGCCGTAGTGCAATACGGATGAAAAGCATAGCTGCTGCAGCTGCAAGCTATGAACGGAAATATTATACCTGGTGGCGATCCTTACAGACAGCTGCCCGGCTGTATTCAAGCAGAGACAGCCGTACTGGATGTGTAACACATTCCTTATTCTCATTCAAGAAATGCATAAATGCATGAGAATGCTTGAATGAGAATAAGGAATGTGTTACACATCCAGTACGGCTGTGTCTGCTTGAATACAGCCGGGCAGCTGTCTGTAAGGATCGCCACCAGGTATAATATTTCCGTTCGTAGCTTACAGCTGCAGCGGCTATGCTTTGCATTCCTTGAATGAGAATAAGGAATGTGTTACACATCCAGTACGGCTGTCTCTGCTTGAATACAGCCGGGCAGCTGTCTGTAAGGATCGCCACCAGGTATAATATTTCCGTTCATAGCTTGCAGCTGCAGCGGCTATGCTTTTCAGCCGTATTGCACTACGGCAAAGTGCTGCTGCAGCCATTTGGTTTCGGCGATGTAGCTCGCAGGGAAATGTCTTGCGAGCTACATGCCGGAACCCGTCAAAACCCTCTGGGTTCAAAAAATGCGACTCTTGTTGCCAAAAAAAGTCCCTTCTGGACGGGCACACAAGTTGCGTATATTGTTTAGGGGCTGTTCACCTGCAGGACTCATGCTTGATCTGTCATGCTTTCAGTTCCAGAGTCCTGCATGAGAGAAAGAATAAGTTAATTTTGTGTGGCCTTCTCAAGATTCGTCTTTTCAGGGTCCTCAGCCAGCTAAAGTGTCCGAAAAACACATTAAACCATCGGTTCTGTGTTTGGAACAGACAAAATCCACTGACAAACCTTCGGCTCTGTCGGCTCCGACAAAGCTAATTCTCCGGCAGCTCCATCTGTGTCCTCGGAGCCAGTCCAGACCCATAAGAGAACAAGGTCTCCTTCTTTGGAGCCTGTACGCTCTGCTCCACACTCTCCTCTGCTGCAACCTGGAGCGGGCAGTCACCAGTCCTCTTCGCACTCCTCTCTCGGTCCTTCAGACTTTCAGATCACCACGTGGAGAAAGTGGGTCAACAGGCTCCTCAGGTCACAGGCACTTGCTAAATTACTATCGAGCCCAGCCCATAAGGAATTGGCTCCTTCTGCCAATCCAGCTTCTCCATCGGTTCCTCCTTCGACTCTCCTGAGCTCGAAGATGGAGTGCATGGAGGTTGTGGTGGTGGAACCGTCCGTCGGCTCCGGTTACTTCTCCTTTATCAGATCTGACAGCCACTCTGATCTCCTCGATGTCGCAGTCCGTTGAGGGATCTGGGTGCTTGAGACTGGTGCCTTTGAGGTGATGAGCGTGCTGTCTCTTGAGACTGCTCCACCCTCTGCTCCATTGACTCCTCCTCCCTTGGTGCCTGTGCCTGCCTTTGACCTGCCTCCAATCGTAGGGAACCTGTGCCCCAGGACGCCCTATTGGGTGACCCCACCTCTTCCAAAACCTCTCCCAAACATTTGGAGGTGGTCCCTCAGAAGAAAAGATGCAAGAGGAAGCATCTAGACTCCCCTGAGTCTATCACCTCTGACACAGACTTGGATGAATCGGAAGGGTCCCCACAGTCCCCCCCTCTGATGATGTCTCCTTTTCAGACATCTTGGAAATCCTTAGAGGGGTGGCTGGAAGACCCTAACCCCTTCTGAGAGGGGTGGCTGGAAGTCCCTAACCCCTTCTGAGGACGAATCTGTCTTCCTGGATGCAGTTGGTTTCTGACCCTCCGCCTCTTGGGTGTCTCCGCCTTTTGACCCACTTTTGCCTGTAGTGAGTCGAAAGACGTGGAGCGCTCCAGAGACCGTGGAACCAGTTCCGAGGAGACAGAATAAATTTATTACTACTCCTGAGGATAAGGTTTTCCTTTCAAAAGAGGTCCCTGTTGATGCAATGGTGGTTGCAGCAGCCACTAAGAAGGAACTTGTGGAAACTTCATCTGTCCATCTGCCAAACAAGGAGTGTCATACGATGGACAGGTATGGGAAAAGTATGTTTTCTTCAGCGACCTTTACTCTCAGGTCGCTGAATTACTTGTCACACTTCACATGACTTCAGAGGGATCTCCTGAAGGAGCTAGTAGATACCCTACAAGATCCTACAGCTAAGGGAGTTGTGAATAGGGCAGTTTCCCAGCTTGCGACCTTGACCTCCGTGGTTAACTCCTCCCATGAGGCTCATTTCTTATGGGAGAGATGGAGCGAGTAGGGCAGCAGGTACTGGAGTAGCTTTACGGAGATGCTCCTGGATGTGCCTTTGTCAGTTTGTGGAACCTTTTAAGTTTTCATTTACCAACACCCCCTTCGATGGCTCGTCCTTGTTTGGGCCTCAGGTAAGAGACTCACCAGGTGTTAACAGGATGGCAAGACTCTCTCTGCTGTAGGTGTCTGTTTTTCCATTCCATCTAGACCCTTTCCTAAGGGTCAAAAGAGTGGAAAAATGTGGTTCTGAAAATCCCATGGATCTTCGCCTGACACACGTGGTGACTTTTCCCCCAGAGGCAGAGGTGGAAACAATGGAAGATGCCACCCTCACAGCAGAGGGGGTCCGCAACAGCAGGGCAACAGAGATAATTTCTCTGCTAGGTCCTTCCAGCACTCCTGAAGGGAGGCCTGGCTATCCACCTCTGGAGGCAGTCGGGGGCAGACTGTACCCACCAGCCTGGCAGTCTGTTGTGAGAGAAACATGGGTACTGTCAATAATATCCAGGGATTACAAAAGTCCCTTTTTTCAGTCCCCCCTCAAAAGACAAATGTTCTATCCCAGACGTTCCCACCCAGTCTTGGGATCATGCAATCCTAGAGGTTCAAAGATTGCTAGAAAAAAGAGCTATCCAGGAAGTCCCTGCAGACAAAATCGGATCCGGAACTTACTCACGGTTCTTTTTATTTCCAAAAAGACAGGGGACTGGCGATCAATCTTGGATCTCAGCAAGCTAAACCAATTGGTAAAAAAGACAAGGTTCCTGATGGTTACACTGCAGTCCATTCTTACCTTTTTGGGTCAGGACAATTGGATGTGCTCCATAGATCTCCAGGATGCATACTACCATATAAAAATGGACAGGCAATCCAGGAGATTACTACGCTTCTGGCTGGGAGCCAGTCATTATCAGTTCAGGGCCCTGCCCTTTGGTTTCACCACAGCCCCCAGGGTGTTTACCAAGTGTATGGCAGTGGTCACTGCTCACCTGAGGCGTCTAGGATTCCAGGTGTTTCCATGTCTAGATGACTGGCTCCTCACTGCTACCACTGAGCATCAACTAATCAAGGCATGGGACTACACAATTCAAACTTGTTCCCAGTTAGGCATCACAATAAACTATGAAAAATCTGCCTTGTTGCCTTGTCAGTCTATTACCGTTATAGGGGCAGACTTGGATACAAGAAGCATGATAGCAAGTTTCTTTTCTCATAAACAAGACGAGAGTTCAGGCAAGACAAGTCTTACAAGTACTGGGCTCAATGGCTGCAGCTATTACGCTAGTTCCTTTAGCATGCTTCCACATTCGGATTCTACAATGGCTTCTTTTCACTCTGTGGTCTTTCCAGGAATTGCCAGTGTCACACATGATCTTGATCAACGGAATCTTGCAAAAAGGGCCTACTATGCTGGCTGGTCTCCCCCCAGGTGACTCTGGGCAGACCCTTTCTAGAACCCCATCCTGTAGCCATAGTGACCATGGACACCTCCCAGATAGGGTGGGGGGGGGGCATTATGTGGGATAGACTGTCCAGTGAATGTGGCAACCTCACTAGTACAATTTGCACATCAATCTAGAGATGAGAGCGGTGCTTCTGGTGTTCCAAGCACTTCGAGACTCTCTACCTACCGGGACCATTGCAATTCAGACAGACAATGTCAGTGGTATGGTACATCAACAACCAGGGCAGAACCAGATCCTACCCCTTGTGTCGGGAGGTGCTTCGAGTATGGCAGTGGGCAATGTCTTCCCAACGTTTTCTGATTGTAACGCACATTCCCGGAAAATCCAACATGATAGCAGACAACGCTCAGCAGGGCTATCCTTATGCCTCATGAGTAGTCCATGAAGCAAGAAGTTGGGGACTTGATTTTTCGCAAATGGGGCCAGCCATGCTGTGATCTTTTTGCCGCTCCCCTCAACAACAAATGCAGCAGCTACTTCGCCCTAGTCCCCCCTCCGGGACAGTCGCCCAGGGATGCGCTTGTTCACAATTGGCCTCCAGGTCTATTCTATGCCTTTCCACCTTTCCCTCTAATTCCAAAGGTACTTCAGAAAGCAAAGTCGCTGGGTTGCAAACACATCCTTATTGCTCCTTACTGGCCTCGTCAGATATCGTTCCCGTTTCTTCGCCATCATCTTCAACTGGACCCAGTTCCGGACTTCCTGATGCATCAGTCAGGCGGGCTTCATCCTTCCCTCCAAACTCTCAAGCTGACTGCTTGGTTCCTCCACTTCCAGTTTTAGCCAGACTCCCAAACATTTCCCCTGCTGTACAACACATCCTAGTGTCCTCTCTCAAGTCCACTACCAGGAGGATTTATACTGGCAAATGGAAAAGGTTCTCTTATTGGGTGAAGAGTAATGACATTGATCGCTTCACTGCTCCTGTTCACAAGATTCTTGACTTTCTGGCCGAAACCTTCGAAAGAGGGGCAGCTGCAGCTACTATTACGATCCAATTAGCTGCCATCTCCAATTGTCATGTAGGAGACCTGGGTTCTAACATCATGTCCCATAAGTTGTGCAGAGCATTCTTGAGGTACAACTCTTTTACAGCCCCCGGTAAGAGACCCCCCCCCACCCCCCGGGACCTGCACTTCATTTTAGCTTCTATAGTTCTGCCACCTTTTGAATCAGCAGCATCTTGTCCCCTGAAATTTCTGTCTTAGAAAACCCTCTTCTTGGTTGCTATAACCTCCGCTAGATGGGTTTCTGAATTACATGCTTTGTATATTCACCTGCTGTATCTCTCTTTTCACAAAGATAGAGTCTCTCTTAGGACCATTCCTACCTTCTTGCCAAAGGTATGTTCAGAGTACAACTTAAGTCAGTCCATTGAGCTTCCTGTGTTCTTCCCCAATTACGGCAACAAGGCAGAGTATAGACTCCACCAATTGGATGTTCATAGACAATTACGTTTTTATTTACACAAGACCAAAGACCTTAGAAAGTCAGACCAATTGTTTGTATCCTTTGCTGACAATAAACAAGGTTCTCCAGTTTCAAAAGTGACCTTATCAAAATGGCTGACGCAATCAGTTATTCATACGATTTGCGCAAAAAGATTCTCCCAAGAAGGCCCAGAGGACATTCAACCAGGGCCTTAGCCACCTCTGTTGCCTTCTAAGCCAAATTGCCTTTAGAGTCCGTCTGTGCAGCAGCAACTTGGGCAAATCCTCATACCTTTATCACTCATTACAAAGTGGATGTGGTCTCCCGGAATATGGAATCCTTTGGTTCTACGGTCCTGAAGAGTTTGTTCCTGTGAGCCAGTCAAGAACCAGGCGCTGGGGATGCGGTCCCAACCAGCAAGAATGAAGGCGAGGTGGGACAACATAACATAAAGAAGTTATGTACCTACCATAACGTTCCACATTTGTTGTCCTTCATCTCGCCTTCCTTCTTGTGTCCCCCCTCCTTCCCCCTTCCTGGAGGTTCGAGAGGAGCTCCTTTATTGGTTACGCTGGCCGAGTTTCCTACTGACATACCAGGTTAGTTAACCATGCCTTGTTTTGTTCCTCTTTCCTTCTTATCTTAAATGCTTAGGAGCTTAGTAAAATAATTTGTTTTTTACTATGTATGTGTAGTGTGGGCTATTACAAACTAGATCTGGGTAGCTACTGCTAGCATATTGGGATAGGGGTTAGCCTCGAGACAGTGTATGTTGCTAAATGTCAAGCCTGCCCCTCTTTCTATATTGGCAAGACGAATCTGAGATTGAGGGACAGGGTGTATGAACATCTCAGGAGCAAAAGTCAACATAAAGAGGAAAATGCTCTAGCTAGGCATGTGCTTGCTCACCCTGATCATAACTTTAAATTTAAGGTAATTGATCAAGTCATTCAGAATATGAGGGGTGGTCCATTTAACTTACTGTTGGAAAAAAATGGAACTAATATGGCAAATTAGGCTGAGTGCGTATATGGATCCTGATTTAAATGACAAATGTTCAGTTATGTGTATATTGAAACTTAAAAGTTTGGACAGGTAAAGATGTATAAATTATTAACTTAATTTATTAATTTACAAATGTAAACGATAAAATATGAATGTAAACACCTTCATATGTATCTTGTATAGTTGTACATTAGGTGTATAGAGATGTAAAGTAAAGATGTTTTGTATTAGTAATGTATAGTTTTGATTATCATAATTCACTTTTTTATTTAATTTTACGGCAAATAACATGGTTGCGAAACATACTTTAATAAGTTGTTGCAACTATGTCACTATGAATAATTTTAACATACATTTATTTGATTTTAACAAGTCAAACATTTATAGGTATTATGACTTCAAAATTTGATTATTCTATCATGTGACCTTGTGGAGGTTATTTAAATGCAGTTGGATTTTTTTAATTGGTTTTTGTTATTCTGAAGAAGTCCAACAATTCTGCTGGATGAAAAGCGTGTAAGTAAATTTGCTTCATGTAAAAAGAGACTTGGCAGTTTAGCAGCTTTTTTGAATAGTTGGTTATTTAAATGTTCATGGTTTGTGGTGTCGCTTGTTTCCCGCTATGGCTAATGTCTCTTTTTTGATTCAACACCTACCATCTTATTGGATACTAATCCAGAATCAGATTTGATGGGTAAACCGACAATGCTGATCCAACTATTGTCGCAAAGGGTAGAAACTTTAAATACCCGTTTGGATGCTGTAGCGTCAATCCAGCAGCAACAACGGGACCGAACGGTTATTCAGGATTCACCTCAACCAGGACAATCTGGGGAAATTAATTCATTACCACCAGGACAAACAGGTACTTTACCTAATTTAAGCACCAAGCTTTTGAATGAGCAACCCAATTTGCATATGGAGGTAGAAAGAGCACCTGTTATTTCGAATTTGCGAACATTACAATGTACTTTTCAACAACAACAGCAACAAGATCAGACTCCCCCTTTAGGGTTGATACAGGCACCTATCCTTAAAGATTGGGTAGCGACCCCAGTAGGGTTATTTGCAGCTAGTAACTCTAACAATTTGCAAACAGTTGGAGATGTAGTTAACACTTCGTTATCAGAGTTACTAAATCAGTTCGATCACAACATGTTAGTGTAAGAAATTATGTTTGGAAATAGAATGCTTTCAAGAGTGCCGGAGATTGGAGATAGTACCTAAAGGACTAGGAGCATGGTGATACCCTACAGGGTTAATATCAGGTTCTGAATTTCGTAAGGATCTGATAATATTGTTTAACCAACAGGGATTACAATTACTTCAAATGATGGTAAAACATTATACCATAACAACAAAAGAATTAGGGAAACAGATTGGGCATTTCGATAGCCAAATTAAACATAATGATTTTGAATGGTATAAATATGAATATTTACGTACTTTCCAAAGTATTGAACAACATTTGGCTAAAATTAGGCAAACAAAAATAAAAAAAAACTGGAAAGGGACCGCTTGCAATATCATGCAGCCCCCCCCCCCCCCCACACACACACACACACTTCTCCACCATCTCAAGCATGGTCGAATCATCAGGCTCCTAATCTAGAGTCTAGTGGAACTACGTCACAAGGGGCCACTGCTATATTAGCATCAACATTGGCACCGCAATATGCGGAGGTTATAAATAACTATTCAGATGGAGATGTGGAGGTTGACAATGTAAGAAGGAGCGAACGTATCAGAGACCGTAACATTAATAATGAAACACAAAATAATAACAAACAGACAGTGGTCTCAAACACTAAACAGGGTTTTATGAGGGCCAATCAACGGAAACATTGGAACAAATGGAAAAACAACAACAGGAGGTGACCCTAAGGATCCAACATAAGGATACACCGGTAGTTGTGAAAAATAAACAGGGAGATTTTACTGTCTATAATTTTTCATCTTTCCAGGTTTCTGAGCATTTAGTGGACATTCTTTCTAAAGGTTTGACATTTGTTCCTGCACAGAAAATGGATTTAGCACAAACTATATGTGATCTTAAATTGTTTGTAAGAAAATTAAATTTGAAACAACTTTTAGGCTCTCACATTACAGCCACTAATCAACTTAGAGTTTCTAGTTGTTTCAATCCACCATTGCATAATTTGTTATATGTTTTTGAAAATGTTTGTGAACTAGATTTGAGGAATTTAAAGAAAATGGAATCTACACATATGTACAACATGAGTAGGGACAAAAGAGAGGTCCTTGATCTCCTATTGGCAGCTAAAGTACGGGTGATGAATCCCGATGAGGGAGGGGACCTAGTCTTTATGGATGTACAAGATTATGATGGTAAGATAAAATAAATATTGAGTTCTGATACTTATGAACTGGCTTTGCTTAATGAATATAATAGGGCAAACCAATTCATCAAAAGTTTACTAAATGACCTATTTATAGAAGCAAGAATAGATTTGCACACAACTATCTGCAAATTTTAACACCGAGTACCCTGTATGTTTGTGGTACCTAAACTCCATAAGAGCATGAGCGACCCCCCCCTCCCTGTTTAGGGCAATAGTGGATGGGAGAAGTTCATCAACTTATGCGTGTGCAAAATATGTCGACTCCATAATGAAAAAATGTGTCAACAGAAAAAATGATTTCAAAAGATTCCTGGGCATTTTTAGATGAGATGAATAATTCAGAATACAGACAAGAATATAATTTCCTTACAGTAGATATGAAGGAACTGTATGCTAGTATTCCCCATCAACAAGAGATATAATGGGCAACTATGAGAATGAGACAGAAGGGTGCATCAGAGGAAGAAATTTCCCTAGTACAAGAGTTGTTAGACATTATTTTAACACATAATGACTTTTTGTCTGATAATCAGTATTATATTCAGAAGAAAGGGGTAGCGATGGGCTCCCCATGCGGCTCTAGTTATGCAAATCTAGTAATGTCCTTTTGGGAACACACACATGTATTAAGTAATGATAACTTCACAAATATAATTAAGTTTACACAAGATTTTTGGACGATATGTTTATGGTAATTCAGGGTGATGAGGAAATAGTTACAAATTTGGTAAAAGCATTAAATAATGCATCTGATTTCTTGCAATTCACCCATTTTTTTTATACTAAATCCATATCTTATTTAGATGTTGAACTTACTAAAAATGAACAACAAAAAGGGTTTGAGGCTAAAATATTTAGAAAGCCCACTTACTCTAATAAATTTTTGCACTATTCAAGTGCACACCCTTTCTGCAGTAGTGGTGCTGCGATAGCGTTGTCGCCTCACAGCAAAACGTCACGTTCGATTCTCAGCTAGAGCGTCTTCTGTGTGGAGGCATGCATGAATGGGCGTGCCTTCGTTGTAGGTTGTGCGTCAGGGCTGGTAACTCGGCACGTAAAAATCCACTACCAAACATTAGCGGACCAAAGTTCTGCTGTGGCGACCCCTAACCGGGATAAGCCGAAAGACGCAACAACATTCAAGTGCACACCCATTCCATCAGAAAACTGTCTGTAGTGTGAAGGGCCAACTAGTCCGAGCAGCGCGGATGATCACTACAGAAGAGAGTTTCTTGGAAGAATGTATAAATTTGAAGCATATGTTTTTGAGTAGAGAATATCCTTTAGAGTAAATAGAAGAGTTAATACATGAAATTACATATAAAAGGACTAAGGGTTTATATAAACTACTATTAAAGAAATACACAGAAACATCCATCACTTTCATGGAACAAGAGACTAGTATAAATCAAATGAATTTTTTCACAACAGTCTCAATTGCCCGGGTTTAATTTGGCATATATTTTGACTTTTTCTTTAGACTATAACAAAATTAAAGAAATGATAATAAAAAACTGGAGTTTATTGAAAGATGATAATACCCTGGTTTTAAAAATAGGAGAATTGCCAAAAATAGTCTGGAGAAAGGGATTGAGTTTCAAAAACCTATTACAAAAACAAATAAACCCAAAAATAAGGAATTTAGGTATGATGCAGTGTGGTAATTGTTCATACTGCTATGTGATGGAACTAGGAATTAACTACTGATATAAATGGGTTTAGATTAAATTTTAAGAATAGATTTAACTGTAACTCAAAAGGATTCATGTATGTTGCTAAATGTCAAGCCTGCCCCACTTTCTATATTGGCAAGACAGATCGGAGATTGAGGGACAGGGTGTATGAATATCTTGGAAGCATAAGTCAACATAGAGGAAAATGCTCTAACTAGGCATGTGCTTGCACACCCTGATCATAAGTTTAAATTTAAGGTAATTGGTCAAGTCATTCAGAATATGAGGGGTGGTCCATTTAACTTACTGTTGGAAAAAATGGAACTAATGTGGCAAATTAGGCTGAATGCATTTATGGATCCTGGTTTAAATGAAAAATGTTCAGTTATGTGTAAATTTAAACTTAAAAGTTTGAATAGGTAAAGCTGTATAAATTATTAACTTATTAATTTATTAATTTACAAATGTATAAATGTTGACTATAAAATATAAATGTAAACACATTCATATATATTTTATATAGTTATACATTAGGTGTATAGAGATGTAAGGTAAAGATGTTTTGTATTAGTAATGTATAGTTTTGATTATCATGATTCACTTTTTTATTATTATCTAATTTTACGGCAACTAACATGGTTGCGAAACATAAATATTTAGATACTTTAAGTTGTTGCGACTGTGTCACTATGAATAATTTTAACATACATTTATTTGATTTTAACAAGTCAAACATTTATAGGTATTATGTCTTTAAAATTTGATTATTCTATCATGTGACCTTGTGGAGGTTATTTAAATGCAGTTGAATTTTTTTAAATGTTTTTTGTTATTCTGAGGAAGTCCAACAATACTGTTGGATGAAAAGCGCTTGAATAAATTTGCTTCGTGTAAAAAGAGACTTGGCAGTTTAGTGGCTTTTTTGAATAGTTGGTTATTTAAATTTTCGTGATTCATTCGGAAATGTTGAATTTGGCTACCTTTTGTTCACCAAATAGTATAATTGCTGGGTCTGAACTTGAAGCTCCCAATATGTTGATTAATGTGAATCTGCAAAATAGAAATATGGAGACTGATACATATGTGAATGTTGAACCTAATATTGATTCTTATAGACAAACAGTGCCCCCCACTCACTATTATTACTAACAAGAGAGGGGATTCCAGCATATATTTTTTTTCTGAATTTCAAGTTAAATCTGATGTAGTGGAATTATTAAAAGGGTTTATCGTTTGTACCCATTAAACCAGCTAATATGGTACAAATTTATTGTGGAGTTCAAGCAGTGCATCAGAAAAGTTAACTTGCAGGTTCTCTTAAAAGCTGAACAGAAAATCGCACCTGAGTACCATATAGCTAGTACTTTTAACCCACTAAGTCATCCACTTATTGCAACTTTTGAAAAAATAGTTGAAATCAACTTCAGGAATTCATTAACAGAGAAATGTAACTTTATAAGGAATGTAGGGGGGATGACTGGGCAGCCTGTAATGATTTTTGACAGCTACCAATTAGAATCCTAAAACCTGATAAAGGGTGAGGATTGATGATCATGGGGAATGATTTTTATATCCAAAAGATGACCAAGCTTTTGGATACTGATACTTATACCTTAGTCAGTTTTGATGAATTCAACTTAGCTTATAGAAAAATCAAGGAACATCTGAATGACTTATTTATTGAACAACTAATAGACATCTTCTTGTTGAACTATTTAACTGTGTTAGCTGATGTTTCTTTCTAGGGGGTATCCAAGAGACCTTATCGAGGAAATCATGACCGAGATCACACAGAAAAGGTCTAATGGTGTCTACATCCTTTTATTACAGGGGAAAAGCCCTTCCCCATAACATGACTAATATTATTACCAACCAAGTGACAAACAGGTCCCCCGGTCTCTTTTACACTAACATTTAGCTCAGAAAGTGGACAGATTCTTTCAATAATAAAGAAAAATTGGAATTTGCTGAGCAACAGTTCTGAATTGCGTCCACTATTAGGGTCACTTCCCTCTTTTACATGTAAGAAGGGTAAAAACTTAAAAAACCTTTTGGAGGCAAGTAACATTAGAACTGTAAGGAACCCAGGTATGACCAAATGTGAATCCTGTAATTACTGTAAATTCATAGATATAGGGTACACATTTTATATTAGGGATCAACGTTACACCATTGCATCAGGTAGATTTAATTGTAATTCTACCTATGTTATATACCTAGCTCAATGTCAACTATGCCCCGCTTCCTACATCGGGAAAATCAATCGTAGATTACGAGAGTGGGTATATGAGCATCTTTTTATGTCAGAAAGGAGAATATTGAAAATGCCCTAGCTAGTCATATTAAAGAGAACCCTACTCACAGCTTCAGGTTTAAAGTTATCGATCATATTCCAAAAGATGTAAGGGATGGACCAAGATCTCTACTTTTAGAGAAAAAGGAATTAATGTGGTAGAACTGGTTGGATGCTTGCCACTATCCAGGCATCAACGACTGTTGTTCCATCCAGTGCCTCTTGAGACTTAAGAGCTTGAACAGGTAGTTTAAAATGTAATGTTTTATGTAAAATACAACAGCATTATTAAGAAAGGATGTAGTTAGGTTATTTTTATTTTTATGCCCATCTTACTTTTTTCTTAATATCCTTTATTTAATGATTTTTTTATTTATTCTAAGTTCAAAACAATTTGCCAGGGCTTGTAGATTTCCTATGCATAGGAAATTGTCTAATTATAAACTCCTAAGGTTAATAATTATTGCATTTTAGTTTTGTAATTAATTAACATTTTTGGAATGTAAAGGCTGATATGATTTATTTTGTTTATCTTTTTAAGTAGAGTCTCTTACTTTATTTTATTTAGTTCTGTTTTATGTTATTTGTACTATGTTTGTATGCTGTACTAACTAGTAGCATTGATTGTTTAACTTAATTTATGCTGCAAAGTTTAAGGTAATTTATTATGTCTAATTGGTACATATTAAGTAAGTTAATAGGAGAAAGAAGGGGAAGTGTATTTAAGTGAATTTGAGTTGCTGTTTGTTCTCTGAAGAAGTCTAGTTACTAAACTCGATGAAAAGTGCTTAACTTTACTTGTGATTTGCTACCAGTTTTTACTCAAGTTATTTTAATAAAGAGCTGAAGACTTTGGGGTGCTGCTTGTTCCTGCTTTGGTTTGTCTTTTCTACAGTTTGTGGTGCCGTTTGTGTTTCTTCAAAGGAGAAAATATGCCACATTTGCTGGATGTTCACAGGTAGTTAAGCTTTTACTTACATAGGGCAAAAATTTTCAGGAAATCAGAGCAGTTATTTGCATCATTTTCAGAGTTAAAAATGGGT